>NW_018164875.1:356396-357434 GCF_001263595.1 Phalaenopsis equestris
TTTTTTTTTATTTATGTATTTTTCATTGAGACTATATCTTGGTTAGTTTATTGTTGGGACAGAATAAAGTTAATATTTGCACATCTAATTTGATTAAACTGTTGTTCTTCAAGACTCTGGGCTTTTGAAACGATTCAATGGAACCATTATTATTTATAATATTTATTCTTAATGTTGTTCTTGATTGAAATGAAATGGTCACACGATGCACTAATTCTTTTGCTAATGGTGATCGTTAATAGAGATGACTATAGGAGTGAAGTTGCATCAATCTTTTTAATTAAGTAATTAGGAGAGTTTCTTGTCTCAAATGATTTCATTTCTTATGTTGATTTTGTCTCTTGCATTATGTTTTGCTCTTTAAAATCAGCAAGAGGGAGAGACAGAGAGAGACTTTTGCATCCATTAATGCTTTCTTTTATGACTTTGATCATATTAGTAGCTTCAAGTTTCTCTCCCAAAATATCAAGTTTTTTACTAGTCTATACTTCACTTTTGGTTTACTTCAATTTTCAAGCAAAACTAATAGCAGTTTGATACCAATATTCAAATGATTTACACACTTTCAAGCAACATCTGTCTTCAAGCTTTGCTAACGTACGAGATATATATATATTCGCTATTATGTCCATTTCAACTCCTAATAAATAGTATTTGAGTCATATTTATACAAAGTTTGAGTTGAAAGTGGCAGCCAATGTGCTTTGGCTTAAATAATGCAAAAAGGTTGATCGCTTGTGGGAGAATCTCTCAGAATACACATGCGATATAGGGGATGCCTTTCTAAATAAATAAAAAAAAACATAGGGGGCACATTTATCCTTTTAATGTGTAGGCTGATTATGTCAAGGGAAAAATTGCACTTAGCACGTGCACTGGGCTCCCCAACACCTAGTTGGACGATTCAGTGCCTGGTTGGATGCCTCAGTGCCCCACAGAGGACTCTTTCGCTCAACAATCTGACGTTTGGCATGACGCTCAAGCACCTAGAAGAACTTCTACAAACAAGTGCAACGAAGAGTGGTGCCCAAGAGCGTT
>NW_018164875.1:357534-388426 GCF_001263595.1 Phalaenopsis equestris
AACTTTATTTTAACATTACTTAATAAATATATGTATATAATATTTGATTAATTAACTTAATTTAAATATGAAGATTTACTTTATAAGTTTCTCGGATCAATCTCCTCTCTCACTGACACACTCCTTCAACCTTTCTTTCGAATCTGAAATCATTATTTGTTAGAGTCCTGATTTCAAACAAACTTTCCATTAATATTATTATTAAACACACTCACACATTTTAACACACATAAATGTGTATTCATATAACAATATAAATAAATTAAATTATTTAAACCATAAATTACCTTACAAACCTTAGGCTGCCTTGCCTTAACCTCACACATGGTCAAAGGCCTTCCTTCCCACAAAATGAGAGCTTCCTCCACTTTGCTTTTGAGATTTTAATAGCTTCAATCTTGTTTACGCTCGGTTAACAACCCTATCTCACACATGGGAGCTCCACTCTTCTTCTTTCTTTTGTCGTCAGTCACATGGCCCTACCCAACAGTACACGTGCCTCCCTTTGATCTCGGCTTGATCTAGAGCCGCACGCGAGGCTCTTCTTGCTCTCGCAAGAACAGCGAGTCTTCTTCTTCTGCACAGGAACACGACAGGACGTCTTCTACCCTAACTTCACGCACGATACCGCGAGATCCCCGCTTCCCTACTTCTCCTTTGGTTGCAGTTAGTCTTAATAAAGCATGGGCACGAGTCTTCCTTCGTGTCTTCTTTGATCTTGTGCGACTTCCGCAATAGCCAAGTCTTCTTCTTCCTCTTCTTCCTCAGTGCACACGCGAGCACTACACTATTTAAACTCATTGTTCTTCTCCTTCCCTTTCTGATTCCTCTCTCTCTCTCTCTCTCTCTCTCTCTCTATCGCTCTTCGTTCGCTCTGTGACGGTTAAGAGGGAAGAATGATAGAGTGATGCCCTCCTCCTCTCGACTTCACTTAATGAATCGTCCAAAAGGTTTGATTTATTATTATTGTTATTATTATTATTATTATTATTATTATTATTATATATTTTTATTCTTTTATCCTTTTATTTAGAATTCAGTTATTAAATGGTCCACATGATAGCGGCGAGAATCCACTAGCCACTGACTAAACTGCAATGTGGAAGTAAGTAATTAGAGTGCATGGTGCACGTTACGACAGTTAAACATAAATCAAGATCATTTGTCTTCTTTAGAATCATCAAAATTAATAGCATACATGATTTGATGCAATTTTAAGATTATTTTGTCATCCATGTGGAGCCTAAAAATTTTTTCCCAGAAAAAATTTAATTGTTTGTGAAGAAATTTGTATTTTTCATATAACATAGATTTAAAAATAACTAAAAACTCATGTATTTGTCAATCAAAAAGGACTGAAATCTGGCAGCTAAATTAGGAGTTTTCTATAACTAGGAGCTTCCTTATTTAAATTATTTTCAATATCTTTATTCTGATTTATTTCCTTTTTAACTGAATATTTAGATTAGAAATATGCATTATTAAGTTACCTAAAATAGATTATACAAAATATTTTGTACCTAAAATAGATCGTAAGATTATTATTTAATGGAATGAAAGCAAAGGGAAAAGGCATTGAGCCTTTTCAAGATTCAACCTATATTTTCCAAAATTTTGACATGGTATCAGAGCCAAATTTTTGCCCTAACCACCGATAGTCATTGGAGGACCATCAAGACTCCCTTCCAGCCGGTCTTCTTGCGGGACGGAAAGGGAGGAACTATTTCTTCTGTAGAGACCATAGTAAGTCGGCTGCTGGCATCCTCATGCGCCACATCACCGAACTTTGCCCACGCCTGACGCTCTAGATCACGCTTGCTAAGCCTCGCGCGCGCAAGCTTGCGGATGTGTGTCGCGGTCATGATCTTAACCTTGTTTCCATCATCGTTGAACTTGTACTCAATCACCTTCTTCATGCTGTTCTCATCAGGTCCAATTACCATCCTCGACGGAAGAAAGAATTACATGTCTTCAGCGTCATATATGAAAACAACTGAAATTCTATCTATAAGTAGCTCTCATATTGTAAATAATTATAATTGATGTTATTTTAACTTTTAAAATTATAAATAGCAATAGATTTTGAAATAATCTTGCGATGAGAATAACTATTGATGCCTTTTTTTTTACCTTTCGCCTGCACATGCCAGTATTGTAAATAAAATTAATCTAACATGTATTTATATTTAATAAATATGACATTAAAATCAAGTTTCATTTTGTCGACTATTTTAACTATAATCATATTATTGATTACAACATTAGCAACTCATATTTTGTCAACACTTTCATTAAAGATTCCAAGTGTCATAGCAATAGTGTTCGTTGCTATATAATTTGTTAAAAACTGTGGGATGCTAGGAACTGTGTGAAGTGTAACTTTATCTTTATCAATAGGCAAAACTTAATCAATTCTAACTATAGAAAGCAACAATTGTAAGTAATTTATACCTTGGCTGATCCGTCCAAAATTTTTGGTGCAAATACTCTAGTTAGCTGGTTAAATATCCCTAACTTAGTATAAATAAATAAACATGAATTTATATCTTCTTGCGCCATGACTCCTTCCAAAAAAATATCAGAGAATTTCCTCTTTTGGTGGGGTCATAAAAATTGAGTACGGTAAGGTTATTTTTCCATTCAATAAATTTCTTAGTAAGGTGCCCCAATTGAAAGATGAGCTCCTGAGGCTATATTTGGGGAGTGAGTACTGCACTTTGGCAAGTATTCATAATCTTATCATAGAAAAGAACGGGATGGATGGTATTAAAATTATTACTAATGATAAGTCATGCAAGTTGGATATTTTAGCCTCAGGTGCTAAAATTCATATTGCCTTTGCTAATTGTTTTTATAAAACTAATCTTATTAATCACAAATGCCCAAGCTAATAGTTATTTAAAAATTAATCTTATTAATCATAAAACTAATTAGGTTGTCATCTTTTTATTAAATCTTTAAGCTAAGACAACTGAACTTTCTAGAGGGGCACTCTAGCGAGTCTGCTTAAGGGTATTATTGGCCTGCGTAAAATTAATAATGCTTACTATTTTTATTGACGTATTTGGCCATGTGTTGGCATTTAAGTCCTACAATTATATGTCAATTGATGCAATTATTTAGAGGACTCAGCTAGAATTTATCCATTATGGCATTGCATTATTGCTCAATGTTTATTTATGTTTTCTATTGACCCTATGGCTATCCTTACCTGCCCTATAATTATTAGACTTGAAAAATGATGTGCCAACAAAATTTATTCTGTTAAGTTTAGGTATTTGATGCTTGGGAGTTGTGTGGATGATGTGGAGCGCTCCATGCTGGGTGCCCGTGATTGCAGAAAATTGAATCAATATTTTTTTTTTCCAATTCGTTTCCTCCTTTTATTTCCTTCATTTCAAGTAAATTCATATATTCCATTTTTCGTGAGTTTTCTGTGAGGACAACCATCAACGACTACGACTTTCCATTTCTAGGGTTGTATCCTCGGGCAAGTGGTGCTCGGACTGCATCTTGTTCTAAGATGGCCACTATCCTCGACTTTCCCTTCCTCCACATCCTTCCCTCCAGTTCCATTGTCGCCGTACTTGCCGCAGCCACCCCTAAAAACAGCCCTCTTTGGCTATTTTTCTGCATTCCACCCTTTTCCAGCCGCCTTCCCTTTCCACCTTTTCCAGTTGCCTTCACTTTCCACCTCACTGCCGTTCCAACCATTCTGAACCACTTCTCTATCACCTAGCCGCTGCCCCAACCCTCCCGCGCCAGCTCCCTGCCACTTAGGGTCCGTTTGGAGCCGCTTATTTCGTGCGGTGTGGCCCCAGACCGCGAAGTTTAATTTTATTTTCGTTTGGATGCCACGTTCGCGGCCGCCTACCGCTAAATTAGACGAAACTTGGGTTGCGAGATCAACCCCGTAGCCCCGTGTATGATCTAAAAAAACCTCCATTGCTTCGCGCTGAGAAGCATGTTGGTGGTGTTGAGCTCGTCGAACCTCCACACCCTTGAAGCGGCTGCGGATAGATCCCACCCCTCCAATAGTGTCCTTCGGCTCACTCCAGAAGAGGCCATAACCATGCCGCTGGCTCTACTGCTTCGTAGCAGCGAGGCCGTAACAACAACAGAAAAGTTACATCTAATTGGTGTAGGGAGGAGGCCATGAGATAAAACCAAAGAAAACTTTTTCGAGAAGGAGACGATATAAGAAGAAGAGAGAAGCAAGAGAGAGGAGGAAATGGCCTCCATTAACGGACAAAAAAGAGCTCAGATCCTCTGAGGTGCTCAGAGATAGCAATTGCCCTTACGCTTTGAGAGTTGTAGCAAGGTTAGCCTTTTAACCTGCCTTAAGACATACAAGCAAAATTTACATACGCAACTTCTATACTTGTCACACACCTAAATTTATATTTTTACAGGTACAACATTTTCTTCTATGTTTAAGTAGATATATGAAAAAGTGAATTATATTTTTCATAGGTAGTGTTTTAGATGTAAAAATCAAAGTTTAGATAAAAAATAAGTACATACTTAACAATAAGGCGCTATATATATATATATATATATGTAAATTCTCCATAATTTTTTCCTCTTTCTTTTTTTAACGATATGGTTTTAGAGGGCACTCTAGATGGTCTTTTTTGGATTTTTTTTTTAAATATATGGTGAGGTGTTTATATAGATTTTTTACCATTCTGAAGTTAATGTTTGCTTCTGAAGTATCTAATATAAGACTAGAACAGTTTTGTTACAAACAACATTACTAAACAGAGGCAGAGCGATCAGTTGTCCAGAGACTGTCACACAGTTGTTTTCACACAGCTGCAAAAAACAACCAGCCAGCTTCCCCGCAACAGCTTCCCCGCAGCAACTTCCTGGGGCAGCTAAAGCTACACCTGCCCCAAATAGAACCTTATCCACTGTCTCAACCACTTGAAACCCCCTCCCCGCAGCCAAAACAAGGGCAGAGTGACTACAAAACAGAGGCAGAGTGATCATTTGTCCAAAAACAACTGTCACATAGTTGTTTTCACATATCTGTAACAAATAACCAGCCAGCTTCCCCACAGCAACTTCCTGGGACAGCTAAGCTGCAGCTGCCCCAAACAAAGCCTTATCCATTGTCTCAGCCACTCGGAACCCCCTCCCCGCAGCCTAGGTGTTGTTCTAGGCGTCAAAAACGCTTCTAATCGCTGTTTTCCCGCTCTCTAGCCTATCCATCCACGTGTTGTTGTCCTAGACAGTGAATATATACTACTTCCCTACAGTGTCACCCGCTGCTCCACATTCCCTACCTTGTCGCCATCTTCTCAAGCCGTAACCGACCACAACCACTCCTGGATCAACCCCATAACAAGTGTCTGTGTCGTATCATTTATTTTTTTCCATTTCCACTTGTTGCTTATATTTGCCTATTGGCTTTTTTAAGTAATATTTTTTATTTATTTATTGTTCTTTGGGTCAACTCCAGTATCAGGGGATTTCACTTCATTATGGATTCAAATGCATTGTTGGTGTTTTGCTCCAATCAATTGTACTATCAAGTTATTGGTAGTTGGAAACAAGTGGTCCTTGAACCAATCTTGTTCCCTCAAATACCTGAAGTCCATATGTGGATCCTTCTCGGTTGCTTTCTTGTTGCTTTTGTAATATATTGATCTCGATTTTAAAGTCTATCAACTTGTCAAAAATCCTACTGCTTTATATGTTTTTAAAATATTTAAAAAAGCTTTAAATAAGAACCCTACTCAAATAAAAATAAGATATTAAAATTCATTACGCATAGGAACCAATTGAGTACTTCTGTAAAAGCTCTTGAATAAAACAAATAAGATTTATTATTATTATTAGTTTTTTTTAAATAAAGATAAATAATATTCTTTTAGAAGTGCCATTCACCGAAAGTTGAAAACCAAGCTGAAAATAAATTTAGGAAGAAGGGATAGACAAAAAATGACTTCTCAAAAGCAGTGAAAAAAAATTACATGAAATTAAGTTAACACCTCAAGTAGAACACCAAAGATGTTTCTGAAATTTTTTTAATTGCAGAATAACATTCTCCATCAATCACGGGATATGTCCTCGCATTAATAACAGCAGCTTCTTGGACTAATGTCAAAAATCCTAGACAATATTTTGTAGTATTTGCAGGCATATCATTTCAAGATTTCAAAACAAAAACTAAAACAATTATAATCAATGAATATATTATTGAAGGGTTTTCCACCTTTTCATGTTTAGAATATAAAAAACTAATGATCGATGGAATTCTAACAAAGCTATAGAAGCAAAGCCAGAGAAACAGACCTGCAGCTGAGATATCATATACAACAACAACAAGCCTTTATCCCACGCTACATGAATTTTTTTTCTCTATTGTGCTCTATTTAGTGTTATATTTTCATTTAATTCTAATAAATTAAGATTATTTTTTATACAATATGTCCAAGTCTTTTTAGGTCTATCTCTGCTATACTTAACATAAGTCGAATAAAAAATATCTACTCTCCTAACCAGATCATCAGTTGGACACCGTTTAATGTGACCAAACTATCTAAGACAACTATCTCTAATCTTGTCATCTTGTCAATCAGTGAAGCTACACCAACCCTTTCACAAAAACATTTGTTTCACATTGTCTCTAAGTGTCAAACCACTCATCTACCTAAACATTCTCATCTCAAAAACACTTAACTTAGTTTTATGGTTCTCTTAAAGCCAACATTTTGCGCCATAAAGAATTGCAGGCCTCACAACTATCTTATAAAATTTTCCTTTAGGTCTAAGCGGTACTGTTCTATCACCCAATAGGCACAATGAATTCCTCTGCAACCACCAACAACTTGAATTCTACTAAAAACATCCCTATCAATATGACCGTCACTTGGAACAATAGAACCGAGATATCTAAAACAATCACATATTTTAATGATTTGATTACCCATAGTTATAACTCTACCACTAAATCTACTACTATTAAAATTACATTCCATGCATTCAATTTTAGAACCCAAATGAAAAGGAAAATTTAACCAGTCATACTACAATTCAAGTTGTTCAAAGTATGGCCCTGAAACATAAATAGAATTAGATCTGAAACAAGAAAATAGCATTTTACCTGTAGCAAATAAGACAGTGTCAGCCACAATGACATCTCCATGGTCCGTCAAAACTCTAATGCCGTCTTCTGTTTTACTCAACTGAAATTCCATAGAAATTTTAGATATAGGATGCTCGATATGAGGAAGAAACCAGCAGGAAAATAAAAGATTTGTTGGAAAAAATCCTTCTTGGAAACAATTTACCTCCTGTAAATTCTTTCCAGGGTGCAATTTAATTCCCCTTCCTTCAAGATTTTTAGCAACCACTGCTCTCATTTCATCATCAAAACCCCTAAGCAAATTTAATGCATTATATAAAACAAAGAGATCACTAAGTAATGCCAGGATCACTTAACAAGAATATTGATAAAATGAAAAACCTACAACACAAGATGAGAATGAAGTGATAACTCTAGCAACAAAACTCCTAAATCTTGTTTAGTCCGCTGCCTGCTTCATCCTTGCAGCGATCCCCGCACACTCTCGTGAGCATCTCACATCTACTTGCATCCATGTGGAACCCCTCAGCATACCCTCATGGCATCCCCGCTCTCCCTCATAAAAAAATATTACCTCCGGACTCCGCACGAAGAGTTATATGTGGAGTCCAATGAGAAGAAGCAAACGGAGCAGGGGGGACCCACTACCCAAAAAAATTAAAAAAAATGCTTATTTCGCGTGACGCGGTCCGAATCCAACCCCAAAAATTGAAGTGACTTTTGGTCCAAAGCGAATCCCGTCAAAAGTGATTTTTAGCATTTTTATGCTCCAGCCAGTCCGCAAAAGCATATTTTGTAACTTTTGGTTGTCTTTGCGTTGGGTTCCGAGCAGGTGTGATGAATTTCTCTGATGACGAAGAAATATTAATGATAAAATCAGAGAATAATGTCAACCAGTTTCAATCGCATGTGAGTTTAGTTTAGTTTTATTTTGGTTTGAGTTTGTATTGTTGTGTTATCCTGGTTCTAGTTGGTTTTTGGTAAGTTTTTTAGTTTCTAGTTAGTGTAGTGTTAAGTTGGTGTTATGAGGGTGTATAGGTTTGTTATTTTGGTTTAACGTTTAGGATTACTATAGTGTTAGGGCTGGTTTTTATGGTGTTAGTTTAGTGTTATCTTTCTATGTTGTTGGTGTTATGAAAATGTTATTGTAATGTTATGGTTTAGGGTTTAAGGATTGTATTGTTCTAGTGATATTATTGTTGAATTATTATTGTATTATTATCGAGTTATTGTTGTGTTATTGTGGTGTTATTGTAATGTTATTGTTGTGTTATTGTTGTGTTGGTATGAGTGTGTTGTAATTGCGGTGTTATTGTAATGTTATTGTTGTGTTATTGTTGTGTTTGTAATGTGTTGGTATGAGTGTGTTGTAATTGCGGCCTATTAGTGTTTTTATGGTGGTGTTAGTGTGGTGTGACCGATGTGTTATTATGTTGTTAGTGTAGTTTTTCATGGTATTATTGTGATGTTTGTTTTATATCTGAACATCGTTAAATTGATGTACTAATGTGCAGTCTGGAAATATGAGCAATGATCCAACACAGAGATGTTTCTTTGCACCGCTGTTCACAATGATCAAGAAACATATGAAAGCTATTGTTCTTATGCACATCATGTAAAATTTACTGTTAGGAAGAGCTATAACAGCTATTTGTCAAACTCTAAGAAGATTAAAACCAAAGATTTTATTTATGGAAATGCTGGCTACAATAAGGAGTCAAACTTCAATACGATGAAATTTAAAAAAATAGACACGAAGACTGGGAGTCAAATCATGGTTAGATATGTCGTTGATGTAAAAGAAAATTGCACAGTGAAAAAATTCATTTAAAATCATAACCATCACTAGCAAAACATCCTCTTTGGAGCGGGTTTTTTGTCCGATGAGTCAAAATCATAACCATCACTAGCAAAACATCCTCTTTGCAGCGGGTTTTTTGTCCGATGAGTCCAATTCTTTCATTTGGTTATTCAAAGCATTTATCCGAATAATGGGTGATAATCATCCAATGACAATCTTAACCGATCAGGATTAAGCGATGGAACGAGTCATTGAAGATTGTCTTCCACAGACACGGCACAGATTATGTCAATGACATATATACATAAAATTCCCTTCAAAAGTATAATGTGATGTGGGTGTCAAGAGTGTGGGTGATCTCTTTTACAAATGCATGAGCAAGTGTGATTCCGAAGAGAATTTTGAAAATAATTGAGCCACAATGATTGAGAAAAAGAATCTACACAGCGTGGGGTTAAATGACATGTACAAGATCAGACATAAATGGTCGACAACCTTCAATAAAGAAATATTTGACATGAGAATATTATCAACACAAAGAAATGAGTCCACAAATAATATATGTCGCGGTGTTTCCAAGCCTACTAGCTCTCTCGTTGATTGAGCTATAGGCTTGACGTAGGAATGAAAAGGATGAAGATTTCAAAGTGATCAATTTGTCACTACGCTCGTGGTAAAAGTTAACTTAGTCTTGAGACAAGTTGCCGCATTTTATTCGAGAAAGTTTTACTCAATGTTTTAGTAAGAGCTATTGGATGAACTATGTAGACTTACAGTTAAATTCTTCGCAGAGGGTGACTAAGAATATTATGTAAGAAATTTGGATAATCAAGAGACAAACAAACACTGGATTGTGAAACTTGAAAAAGTCAATTTTGAGGTCACTTGCAGTTACAAAAAGTTTGAAATAATGATGTTATTATGTTCTCACTTTCTGTATGTGTTTAATGTGACTAAAATAAAGCTGATTCCTGACAAATATTTGTTAATGTGATGGTCTGTTCATGCTAAAAGGGACATGTAAAACAGCTTTCGTTACGAACATCTGAAGGAATCTCACAAAAGCAACAGTTTGCATACCAACTTATTAATAAAGCATAAGGAAATGAAACAACCGAGCAAATGCTTTGGAAAACATTAAAACATCTCTTTGGAGATTTTGATGATGCATTAGCTAGAAAACCAGATCAAACAAAGAAAAAAACAAAGAAGAGAAAAATGCCAAATACCCAATTCAATTTTAATGACCCAACAAAGATGAGACCGAAAGAAGTTTCTACATCTAAGTTGAAAGGTTATTGGGAGAAAAATAGGAGATGAAAATGTATATATTTCAACAAGATAAACTGTTTTAATCTATCCATTATTGTCTTTCTCTGACCTAGAGCACTGCATTTACGAAAACATCAAGAAGCATCAACAAGTCGATAACCCGATATTCCTTGCAAGACATTCAGTTGAAATGTCAAATTGTATCGGCCAGGTATATAAATAAAATTCAGTGACATATAACAAAAAATTAAGTAGCATTAGCATGTGTTTTTTTTAATCAAAATCTTTTCTCAAACAATTTCACTTCTAATTTTTTCATTATGACAGAAATATGATGCATCTCAACCAACAAGAGTATATGTCAGACTATTTATGGATTCAATAAGTGAGTTATATTTGTAATATTAACGAGTTAATGTGGTTCATTAACAGTTCTGACATGTTCGTATGATTCATTAACTTTATTGTTGATTAATATAATCATTTTATTAAATAATTGAGTGATTTATTTGATTCAATCATTGATCGATGAATGTATTCAATGATTGAGTAACACATGAATAAGAGAATAATAAAACATTTATAACACATCAATCCACTTCAATACACCACAAAAACACAACAATAACACAATAATAACACATTACTAACTTCATATCACGCTTATTTGAGTAACATATGAATAAGACAATAATAAAACCTCTATAACACCTCAATTCACCTTAATACCACATCAATACACTACAATAACACAACAATAAACCTCACTTTACTCGATACCACATCTATTTGAGTTACACATGAATAAGACAATAATAAAAACTCTATAACACTTCAATGCCCCTTAATACCACCTTATAAGACAATAATAAAAACTCTATAACACCTCAATGCCCCTTAATACCACATTAATACACCACAATAACACAACAATAACATAATAATAACATAACAATAACACATGAACAACACATTAAGAGAATATTCCCCTTGTTATACCGCGGAAACATTGGAATATTCCCCATGCGTTATATCTGTGCATTGATATGAGGCATGTTCCCCTTACAGCGCATTATAACACATGAGAAGATTCTCATAATGCAGTGATATAACACGTGGGGAATATTTCACTAACGATGCGATATAATACGGGGAAGATCCCCATAACGCAGCGATATAACGCCAGAGGAATATTCCCCTAAAACCGCATTATAACACAGGGAAGATTCTCAGAACGCACAAATATAACACATAGGGAATATTCCCTTGTTTTTATGGTATAGCAAGAGGAATATTGTCTTAATGTGTTTTTCAAGTGTTATTGTTTTGTTATTATTGTGTTATTGTGATGTATTGAGGTAGTATTAAGATACATTGAGGTGTTATAGAGTTTTTATTATTGTCTTATTCATGTGTGACTCAAATAGATGAGATATTGAGTGAAGAGGGGTTTATTGTTGTGTGATTGTTTTGTTATTATTGTGTTATTATTGTGTTATTGTGGTGTATTGAGATGGTATTGAGGTGTTATTGAGGTTTTATTATTGTCTTCATGTGTTACTCAAATATGTGTGATATTGAGTTAGTGAGGTGTTATTGTTGTGTTATTTTTTGTTATTGTAGTGTGTTGAGGTAGTATTGAGGTAAATTGAGGTGTTATAAAGGTTTTATCATTGTCTTATTCATGTGTTACTCAATCATTGAATACATTAATCAATCAATGATTGAATCAAATGAATTGCCCAATTATTTAATAAAATGATTATATTAATTAACAAAAAGTTAATGAATCATATGAATATGTCAGCACTATTAATGAACCACATTAACTCATTAATATTACAAATATAGCTCACTTATTAAATCCATCAACAATCCGGTATATTCTCCTGTTGATTGAGATGCATCGTATTTATGTCATAATGGAAAAATTAGAAGTGAAATTTAAAAAAAAAAACACATGCTAATGTTACTTAATTTTCTGTTATATACTACTGAATTTTAATTGTATGCCTGGCTGATACAATCTGACATTTCAACTAAATTTGTCTCGCAAGGAATACCGAGTTCTCGTCTTGTTGATGTTTCTTGATCTTTTTCTAACATACAATGCTCTAGGTTAGAGAGAAAATAATGCATAAATTAAAATAACTTAACTTGTTAAAATATATATATTTTCGTCTCTTATTTTTCTCCTAATACCCTTTTAACCTAAATGTAGAAACTCTTTTCGGTCTCATCTTTGCTGGGTCATTCAAATTGAATTGGATATTTGATGTTTTTCTCTTCTTTATTTTTTTTTTTGCTTGATCTAATTTTACAGCTAATGCGTCATCAAGATCTCCAGAGAATTGTTTAAATGTTTCCCAAAGTATATGCTCGGTTGTTTCATTTTATTGTGCTTTATTAATGAGTTTGTATGCAAACTTATGAGCATGTAAGCGAAACAGTATGCCACTTGCAAAACCAGTGCTCATTTGAGATTCCTTCAGATGTTTGTAACCAAAGTTGTTATACATGTCTCTTTGAGCGTAAACAGACCATTGCATTAACAAAAAATTTTCAAGAATCAGCTTTATTTTAGTCACATTAAGCACGTACTGAGAGTGAGAACACAATAACACCATCATTTCAAACTTCTTGCAACTACAAGTGACCTCAGTATTGACTTTGTTAAGTTTCACAATCTAGTATTTATTTGTCCCTTGATTATCCAAATTCCTTATATAATATTTTGAGTCACTCTCGACGAAGAATTCAATTGTAAGTCCACAATGCCCATTCAATAACACTTGTTGGAACATTGAGTAAAAGTTTCTCAAATAAAATGTAACAGCTTGCCTCAAGACTAAGTCGGCTTTTACGATTAGCGTAATGACGGATTGATCACTTTTAAAGTCTTCGTCCTTCTCATTTTGTCGCCATGATTTAATTATAGTCTCAAGACCAACAAACCAATCAACGAGAGAGCTAGTAAGCTTGGAAACACCGTGACATTATTTGTAAACTCGCTTATTTGTGTTGATAATATTCTCATGTCAAATATTTTTTTATTGAAGGTTGTCAATCATTTATTTCTGATCTTGCACATTTCATTTAAGCACATGTTGATGAGTAAGTTCCCCTTCTTAATCATTGTAGCCCAACTATTTTCAAAATCTTTTTCGGAATCACACTTGCTTATGCATTTGTAAAAGATATCACCCACACCACAATGCACTTTTGAGCCCAACTATTTTCAAAATCTTTTTCGGAATCACACGTGTTTATGCATTTGTAAAAGATATCACCCACACTCTTAACACCCACACCACAATGCACTTTTGGAAGAAATTTCTTGTAGATATGTTATTGGCATAATCTGTGTCGTGTCTGTGGAAGACAATATTCAATGACTCGTGTCATCTCTTGATCCTGATTGCTGAAAATTTTCATTGGATGATTGTCACTCATTATTCGAATAAATGCTTTGAATAACCAAATAAAATAATTAATAGACTCATCGGACAAAAAACTCACTCCAAAGAGGACGTTTTGTTAATGGTGGTTCATCCCCACAAAAGGAGCGAAGTATAAATTATACTTATTTAATCTATAGCTTGTATAAAAAATTATTACATCCCAAAAACAATCATAATTAAGCATGGATAACTCATCGCTACAAATAAAGCTTGTGAGTCTACCACACTCATCGATTTCAAAATCTCAGACAAACATGGTATCCTCAGCTTGACTCTCCATAAACAACTATATTAGAAAATTGAGATCTTTTTGTTCTATTTTTTTACTTCTTTTTCTTCGAATAAAATTGAATGCATCTCTTCTCGTGCATTCTAGGTTCTCCACCAACCAACCTCTGTAGTTATAAAGTTATATGCATCTGTTATTATAATCCATGATTCTGTCATTGATCTCAGCACATATTTCTGATGAAACGAAGAAGATGCTTGTCACCGCTTTCGGCCAGAGGGTGGTTATGATTTTCAATGAATATCTTCCCTGTCCAATTTACTTCCACATAACCGGCTTATCTAACCATGGCTTCACACCCAATCCTCATGTCTGCTTTTTTAAACATCACCGTATTGAAGTTTGAGTCCTTGTAGTCAGCTTTTCCACAAATAAATCTTTGATTTTAATCTTCTTAGAATTTGACCAATAGCTGTTATGATCCTTTCTAATAGTAAATCATTCATGATGTGCATAAGCACAGTAGCTTTCATATGCTTCTTGATCATTGTAAACAGCGGAGTCAAGAAACATCTTTGCGATTGGATCATTGCTCATATTTCCAGACTGCACATTAGCATACCAATTTGACGATGATCAGATATAAAACAAACACCACAATAACACCACCGAAAACTACACTAACAGCATAATAACACATCGGTCAAATCATACTAACACCACCATAAAAACAATAATAGCACCGCAATTACAACACACTCATACCAACACAACTATAATAACACTACAATGAAACAACAATAAAATCACAATAACACCACAATAACACAATAATAACACGATAATAATACAACAATAATTCAAAAAAAATACCACTATAACAATATAATCCCTAGACCCTAAACCATAACACTACCATAACATCCTAATAACATCACCAACATAGAAAAATAACACTAGACTAACATCATAAAAATCAGCTCTAACATTATACTAATCCTAAATGCTAAACCAAAATAACAAACATATACACCACCATAACACCAACATAACACCACACTAACTATAAACTAAAAAACCTACCAAAAACTAACTAGAAGTAGGATAACACAACAATACAAAACTCAAACTAAAAAAAAATTTAAACTAAAATCACATCCAATTAAAATTGGTTAACATTATTTCTAATTTCATCACCAATATTTCATCATCGTCAGAGAATCCATCACATCTGCTCGGAACCCAGCGTAAAGACAACCTAAAGCGACGAAATGTGCTTTTACGGACAAACAAAAGCACAAAAATGCCAAAAATCACTTTTGGAGGGATTCACTTTGGACAAAAAGTCACTTTTTCGATTTTTGGGGTTGGATTCGGGCTGGGTCACGCTAAATAAGCATTTTATTATTTTTTTTGGGCAGTGGGTCCCCCCTGCTCTGTTGACTTTTCCTCATTGGACTCCGCATGCAACTCTTCGTGCGGAGTCTAGAGGTAATATTTTTTCCAGGGGAAGGAGATGGAATTATCCTCCACAGCTTGCGTCCGGAGTACGGACGCTATATTTTTTCCCGCAGAAGAGCAAGGAGAGGTCGTGTTGCTTGTAGAAAGCTCGATCAAGAGCCTGTAGAGGAAGGCGGACTCGTAGGATCCTTCTCGCGTGCATGAAGGGATCGACCGAACCGCTTTGGGCAGCAGTTTAAAAGGGTAAAATATTGCATTTTTTTAATTTATCAATTGTAATTTATTTAAATTAAGTTATTAAATATAATTATTAATTAAATTTAAGAGAAATTCTAATAATGATTCTTATAATTATAGGTGATTGATGAGAAAGCTAAAGGAGAAAAACTTCAAGTATAAAATTAAATTGTGAAAATTAATTAATCTTTTTCAAGTAATGTTAAAAAAAAGAAATTTAAAATACTCATTTAAAACCTGTTTATAATTAAGTTAAGTACGCAAAATGGAAAATTTGAGAAGCTTTACAAGCAATCGAAGGAAAAGGGGCTCGCACTCATCGGTCCTCAGCTTCGTCTGTGTTTTGTCTGTTCGCCTGTTTCGACATCGAGCTTTGAGTCTGTCAACTCACGTATTTAACGTCATCGGCTATTTCGACGCTGAGATTTTGTGCTCGCGTCTTCATCTTATGTCGGTTCGCTTATCTTATGTTCGCCTGCATCCCTCTCGGCTCGCTCGACTGTTTCGACGTCAGTTGACTCGCTTTTTCTAACTCTCTCACCTACTGCGCATACGGGGCGTCTTTGCAGGTGTGATGGCCCCGGACCGAACGTACGCTTCTGCACTTGCGAGTAATCACGCCTCAGGTTCAGAGCCCTTTCAAATTCAGTTCCTGATTTTCATATTGGCAAATCCTGCAATGCTCCTTAATCTTTCCACGACACCTTGAAAGTGGTGGCATTCACACTTTCATTAAAAAGCTTGGCAAAAAGAATGAGAAGCCTGCTGGAAACCAGTATTTTTGCGTCTTCTTGGCGTTTTGCTCTAGTGGAGAAATTCTTTTATGGTCACCCAAAACTTGGGATCATTCAGAAAGATTTTGATGCTATGAAGCTATTGTGTAGTTGGAATATTGGTTTACTTGACGGCCGACAGATACTTATTCAGTTATCTCACGATGTGAATTACACTCATATTTTTTCTCGTAAGGTAATCAAAATTGACAACCATTTTATGAAAATCCTGAAGTGAATCGTCGATTTTGATCCAAAAGCGGAGTCCCCTATCATTTCTGTTTGGATAAAGTTTTCGAGATTGAAACTACAGCTCTTCAACTTAGAAATTCTCCTCCTTAGCAACTGCTTAAGGTAAGTCTCTCAAATCTCCCAAGATTGATAATCCAACGCTTGTTGTCACCAGATCCTGACTTGTGTGTTAGTTGAGAAAGATATCACCCAACTAGCTCCGGATGAGGTATGGATTAAAACCACTCACAACGGGTATTGGTAAAAGGTTGAAATAGAACTACACCCTCCGTATTGCTATCATTGTAGTATGTTTGGTCACAGTTGCTATCACTTGTGTCCTCATCTAAGGCCGAATATTGCTAAAGATCAACAACATGTTCAAAAATCTATTCATACTGAATTGGGGGTGGACGACTTGCCACCTACCATCCCTGCTAAGAAGGTGCAACCCGACCCTCTTTCAAACACCACATATACCTCTGCTCATCTGACTGACGTTGATCTGGCTGACGTTGTTCCTGATGAAGAACATCATACCCAAGTCATTCTACCCCTAGACGCTCCAGCTGTTAGTTTGGAACATGGTACTTTGTAGTCCCATGAAACATCTCCCCATACTACAAGTATTGATCCACACGTGTCAATACCACTCATTTTTATTGAAGAAGACTCACTTACATGTCAAGACGCACGAGAGTGCTCCTTTGATCAAATAAGATATAAGCTGGTACAACAAGTAGTTGCTTCCAATGTTTAACAACCTACACATGCCCGACACACTTTTGACCAATCCACTGATCTGGTGAGCCAGTATTCAGATGAGGAATGGCAGATCTATTCCAAAAGGAAGAAGAATAGAGGACGATTCGAGCTCATGAACTTATTGGACGATACATTGGTTACTACTGGTAATGACACTCATTATACCAATTCGTTAGTTGACTCCTTTCCTAAAACTAATGGCAGAAGCAGAGCAAAATTGGGTCGCTCTCTAGCTTCTTGATTCTACGTGTTTTGACACTTATGATTTTTTTGGCTTTCATGTATTTTTCTATATTTTCTAATTTTGGAACCATTTGCATGTGGTTTTTACTGTGTGGATAGGGTGTCATGCTTTGGCCCTCTCATACAATTTATTTATATCTTTCTTTCTTTTTAATATATTAGTCTTTGGGCTTTCTCAAATATATATATAGCTAATACATATACATATATATGTATATTTATATGTGTCGCTTATGATGACTATTTGGTTGACAGTTGAGTTGTCAGTCGTGAGTCCACTAGGGTCACGAGTTTGAGTCCGCCTAAGTGCATCTGCTTTGCAATGCGTGACCAAGTGGATAGGCATAGAAGTTGGTTGGAGGATCTTATCATAGCCTCGGATAAATCTTTATAAAAAAACATGTATATTTATACATTTTTATAGATAAAGAAATAGCTAATTAAAAAGATAATTTATGAAACTAATGATAGAAAAATTAGAAACAATAGAAAAGAAGATTAGCACTGAACAAGAAGTCGATTACATTTAAATTGTTATTATAGGTGCACCTAAGGAGTTGACTGATTTGAGGAAAATGATAGTAGATGACACTGTTGGGGAGGGCAATATGTTTTTATTTTACAGCAGTTCTGTTGATTTACACATGTTTATACTGTTTCCCAACTTTTATTTTCAAAATGCAAAAATCCATATTTCCTTTTAAATGTTAAATGCATGTTTTCTTTTAATTGTTAAATGCAAAAATAAAAATAAATAAAATATTATATATACATGCATATGAGAGTCATTACTGGATTATACTGACATGAGAATGCAATGTACCCGTACACAATATGAAAATGAGAATGGAAACGAAAATGGAAATGGTTGCTTACGTTTATAGTGGATTGAAAAATGCTAAATATATATTTTTATAAAGTTACGTTTAAAAGGTGACTCCAAATTATGAAAATGTAACCTAAATAAAAGAAAGGAAACGACATTATTTTCTTAACTTCTCTCTTTTAATGCATAGTCTTTTACTTTTATTGTTCTCTAAAAAAATATTTTAAAAATATGAATTATAGTAATTTAGAAACAATTACCCACTGAGTAGACTAATATTTTTACACGAAAACCAGTTGTAGATTAGATGAATCCTAGAAAGTACGTGTACAGACACCATGACTAGTAGGCATTACAGTTTAGTTTATTTTCTATTAAATGAAAATGATTAAATATGAATAATCTATTGTAATATAAGTTTCTAAATAAAACAATTCTTTTGTGCATTGGATTTTAATTTATTTAAGAAATGAAACTATTAGATAGGTTTCCTACACCAGACCGTCAGTTCTCGCCTTAGTAATTCCAAGTTACTGGACCAGGTCGTGATAATAGTGGGCAAAATTCTGTTATTTCAGTGTATTGATTTTGATACAGAGGATACAAATGTAAATGATAAAGAGGTAAAAGATGTTGATCATCAAGATCAGGTGCCTTCAACACATACAGATCCTCCATCCAGTGGGCTAGCGCTCCCATTGAGACTTTTACTCGGATCATTTTGGGCTCCGAAAATTAATGATCGCTCTCCAGGACAACTCTCCTCGTTTTGTTTTATTTTTGTTTTTATTTTGAAAAAGAATAAGAGAGTCAAATTTTCAAAAAAAAAAATTTGATTGTAGATAAGACATAACACAGAGATTTCACCCTCATTTTGTGAAGACTTTTTGATATGGGGAGCGAGGTTTCCCATAAGCACAAACCCCTATGATTAATTACCCCACCCGATAACGGGAGAGCACTTTCGATTAAAATCAACCATTAAGAATTGAGTATTCAACATATAATATCAGCAAAATTAGGATTTAAATTATAGAATTCACCAATTGAAGCTTAAAGCAGATAGTGGGAGAATGAAGACGAAACCAGATCAATATCCCATGGTTCTGTCATCCTGATCATTGTAGTCCCTGATCTACTTAGTCAGAGGCGATGGTCGACCAACCTGACAGAAGTATTTTTGTTAGCAATCATGGGTTGCGTCATCCAAGATATACTTATAGATCTAGAGTGGATATTTGTCTAAAGAAATAATTTTGTATACAACCTGTCAGAAGGATACCTTGTGTATATGAGCAACATTCTCTTTTCTCTTTTACTATTCAGAAAAAATCACATTTTGCACATGCTTAAAGCCATAATTTTGTAAACCATTTGTACATTTTTGTTTTAGTAATGCAGAATGTATATTTCAAAGAAATAACATCATTAGTAAGAATTCCTTTTAGTTTTTGTTTGAATTGTTTGTTATGAACTAATAACAATTTTTTGATAATAAACCATTTAATTTACAATAATAAAATCAATATTTCAGTGCTTTGATTAAATCATTGTGAACTTTCTTAACTTGTAATAAAATACGTTCAAATCAACCTAGACTTCTAGATCAGGCCATATGAGTTGAGGTTAAATCACACCATCATATACGTTTAACTTGGCCTTGATTTCTAGGTTATGCCATATGAGTTGAGGTCAGGTCCCACCGCCACATTTATGTTGTCCAGGTATACTATCTGCAAGACCAGGGCAAACTGCATAACCTAAATAATGATTTTACCTAGTTACTTATATATGCAATTTTGCTAATTAAAAAAAAAACAGAATTTTAGGAGATGATAAAATTTAAAGTAAAGTTGAGCTGGACAGTTTTGGCATTGGCCATGTTCTGAGAGGAAATAAATGGCTCAAGTTAAGGTGAGTTAGAAATGAAAATGCTAAGCTTATTAATTGAAATAGCAGCAAGAACAAACTTTAATGGAGACCGGAATCAAACACATGCTAAATACTAGCTCCAATACTTGTTGCTATTATGTTAGTGATGTGGGAGCATATACTGCAATCCCGTTTCTGCAAGGTCCAATGGAGTGCGGATTCCGCAAAATGCGGATCCCATGATGGCAGGAACACTGGCCGGAGACTTATCTTTTTTTATTTTTTTCTATTTTCGGCAAGTTTCCTTCTCTTTTTTTCTTTTATAGTTTTTTTTTCCTAGTCTCTATTTCTAAGTAAAGTTTGTACTTTTGGAGGGGGGTGTTATTTATATATTATTTTCTAATTTAGGGGACTTTTGATGATTGCTGTTAGTTTGGAGACGTCGTTCTCTGTTTAATTATCTTTGGAGTATTGTATCATTTAACTTTGCAAGTGTTGCAGTTGTATCTTGTTTAGGAAACGTACCTCACAAATTCAGAGCCCTCTTTGTAATTATCAGCTGGGACAGCCACCAAACAATGCTTATCCCCATCCAAATGCCATCGATCTCGCCTATTATGTTCCCCTTGTCAATCCACAACCACATCTCCGCAAAACTTGCGTCCTAAACACCTTTTAAGAGCTCTAAAATGCTATCATCTAGTATCAGAGCTTCATCACTTGTAGCAACAAGATCTAGCAATAAAAGAGTAAACCCCTACAAAGGTATCATCTAATATCAGAACCCACCAAGCCTAAGATTTTTCTAGATTTTTGTCTTTCTTGTCTCAATAAAAAATTCCAAAAAATTTTCACCATACCTAAAACAATTCCTAGCCTTAACCCTAAATCTTCAAAATCCAACTCTTCTACCATCATTAAACTTCACCCCAGCACCTACACCAAAACCTAAGCCCCCGCAACCTTTGATTTGCCATTCTATATCCGTCAAAACCTTGATCGAGAAAAAGGCACAATGTCATCTAAGAAAAATCCTCAAAGAGGTGTCCAGAAACTTACTATAGAGGATATGCAGTGAAAAATCTTCTAGCTATAGTAGAGGCTTGCTGCCTTTGAGAGAAGACGATCAAGTGAGGTCGCTCATAGCCATAACGGTGACTCGTCAGATCGAGCGAAGGAAGTGAATCCCTTCCATCAAATAATTTCCATGCAGAGGACCACTACCTCGATAATTTGGCATAGAATATCAGATAAGTCAGGATTTTGAAGTAAAAATGGATTTACTAAGTTTCGTCGGTCTCATGGATCCTGATGAGTTTATCGATTAGCTTCAAATAGCAGAGTAATCTTTTTAGTATAAGAATTTTTCTTAAGACAAGAGAGTTAAATTGGCAGTCATCAAACTCAGGAAAAGTATTTCATTATGGTGAGAGAACTTGAAACTTATTTGACAACGAGAAGGAAAGAATAAGATCACCACATTGTCTAAAATGAAAAGAGAGATACTTCACAAATACCTTCCCCACATTAGCGACAATACATGTTCATAAAACTCCACAGCCTGCGTCAGAGATATTCTTTTGTGGAGTACACAACAGAATTCGATAACTTATGCAAAAATGTGAGTTGGTTGAACCATAGGAGCACACAGAGGCAAGATATGTTGAAGGGTTGAGGTCATCGATTAAGAATGAGGTGCAACTAAGGGTGTAAATAAGTCGAGTCGACCTCGAGCCACCCTCTGCTTGAACTTGAGCTTGATTAATTTTAACCAGTACAAGCTTGAGCTCAAGCTTAAGACTATGAGTTTGAGTCAGCTCATTAATCGGCTTCTTATTATAAAAGAGAGAAAATATTATTAATTTAATGTATTGTTATAAAATGACAAATAAAATGAGCAATTATGAGAGAAATATAAGAAACCACTTCATAGAAAATAAAAAATGTCAATTTTTAATTAATACTTTAAAGATAAAGTCTTCAAATTTAATATATTTTGAGTATATTTTATATTAAGATTTTTTTAAATGAGCTGGCTCAAGAGCTAATGAGTCGAGTCGGGGCTAGCTTGAGCTTGGCTTGTTAGCTCATCGAGCTCAAATCACGATCCACTTATCAAGTTGAGCTCGAGCCGGCTCATGACTCGGCTTAAATCACTTACACTCCTAGGTGCAGTTGCAACCATATTGATCCCTACTCAATGTTCAGACCTTAGCTTTGAAGGTGAAGAAACAATAACGACACCAAGTGATTGTCATACCTTTCAAGCAAAGTTCAATCCCATGATCAGACAACCAAAGTACATCAATGGAGCAACCAATCCAACCCTGCTAGAGAAGAAACCCACACAGAATAAAGAAAAGGAGAAAGTCGCCAATAATCCTAAATCCTTCCCAGCTAGAAAATATTTCAAGTGTCACAACTTTGGTCATGTTGGGACTGAATGTCCAAATAAAAGGGTAATTTTCTTCACTAAGTGGGAAGTAGTTGAAGAAATGAATAGTGACACAAGAGACTAAAGAAGGAGATGACCCAAAAAAAGAGTATTGACTTATAGCCAACAAGAGAGAAACTAATGATTCAAGTCGAGCTTACGAAAAATACTTAAGCGAGACTAACAATGGTTGTTCTAAATAATACTGAGTCTAATGTAATGGGCATTTATACAAAGTTTGAGCATGTGGTGTCACAAACTACCATTTTGCAGGGTTCTGTGACATTATTTCCTATTTTCAACAAGTTTCCTTCTATTCTTCTTTCCTTTCTGGTTTTCTTCATATTTCTCTATCTCTAAGTATGGTTATTACTTGGAGGGCTATTTATATGTTGATATTTCTGGTTTAGAGAACTTTTGATAATTATTATTGTTTTGGGAGATGTTTTATATTTTATGCTCTTCGGAGTGATGTATCATTTTCTTTTGCAATTGGTGTGTTTGTAAATTGCTTAGAAACATGTGGCAGATCCTCCTCGACCTTCATACCGCATTGTTTTCGAGCCCAAATTGCTGTTTTTAGACGGGGCAGCCGTCGAACGACACTTATCCTGGTCCAAACGCCATTAAACTCATTTATTATCTTCCCCCTGTCATTCCACTACCACCTCTCCACAAAGCTACTTCCAAAACATCTTATACGAGCCCTAGAACGGTATCAGTTAGATTATCCTTAATCATGCATGTTTGAAGCAAGTAACAAACCTATGGGAGGTGATTTGCTAGGACAAATTTAATATTTTATAGGTGATTATTGTAGCTAGATTGAGATATAACTTAAATGAAGTATGATCTATTACTTCTACTTAATTTAATTTCATATTTAATGCTCATTATATGATATAATTATAGTTATTAATGGGGTTTAACAGGCAAAATTAAAAATAAATAGCCATAATTTAGCTTTGGTCATGATAGATAATGTAGTCGCCTCCGAAGGAAGAAATTCACATACCTTAATGGAAGCTCCTTTCGATAGACCAAGTCAACTTCAGCGCCCATCCCACGCCATATTGAAGCAAATTCTACAGCAATGTACCTGAGTTGATAATAGTGAGGTAAATACAATACGTTGGAATTCGGAAAGCATTAGAAAGCTAGCTTAAGATGATTTAAAGAAACTAAAAATATTGCAGCATACCCTGCCCCAAGTACCACAACATGTTTGGGTATCTCATCCAAACTCAATGCCTCATCTGAGGTGATCGCCAGTTCCTAAATTTTTTCCCCCAAAAAAACAAGGTTACAAAAATATCAGAACAAAATATAAACAAGAGGACCGAGGTTATGGGCACTATAATGATAATAAGCTCCTTCATGTACGCATAAAAAAAAAAGCTAAAATGATACTAAAAAATGCATCTTCTACCTCATCAGAATCTTTGTGATACCGGGGTTAACTCAAACAACAATAGAAAAACCAGATATTATTGTTGAATTCAAAATAAAGAAATACAAGCACACCAACGAATATAGAAATAACAAACAAACACAGCAAACACAATTAGGATTGTATCCCAAAGGGTGGTGGTCATTATGGGAGGTGAACGTGTGTTAGGTGGCTGCGGTTGGATGGCATGATAGCGGACGTGGGCTGCGGTAGGCTGGCAACAGGAGGGAAAAGTACTGCAGTAGGCAGGTAGGAACTGGGCTGCAGTGGGATGTGTAGGAGGTTGGTGATACCAGTAGGTAAGGTTTCTGGGAAGTGGGCTGCAGTAGTGCTTATGGGCAGCGGGAACAGCAGGGCAGCAGTAATAGAAGAGGGTGAGGACGGCTGGGAAAGTTTAAACAGGCTAGGACGGTGGCGGTAGCAGGCCGGGGAAGGGGTTTGGATCGGCTGGATGGCAGCGACAAACAGCAGCAACTGGCTGTCCGGGGTGGCAGCAAGGTGGAGTGCAAGTTTGGAAGGCAGCAGTAGGGTGGAAAACTGGCTCTAGAAGATGGCAGCAAGTGGGATCGCAAAAAAAAAAAAAAAAAACCAGCAAAGAAGAGCTATTTCCTGCCTAGGGTGGAAAACTGGCTCTAGAAGATGGCAGCAAGCGGGATCGCAAAAAAAAAAATAATAAAATAAAAAAAACCAGCAAAGAAGAGCTATTTCCTGCTGGCGGCAGCAGGTACGGCGACATCGACAGTGGAGGGAAGGATGCGAAGAAAGGGAAAGTTGAGGATGATCACCGCCTAGGAACGAGGTACAATCGGAGTACCACTCGCCCTTAGTACAATCCTAGAAGGGAGAATTGGAGATGCCAATGGTTGTCCCGACAGAAAACACACGCAGGACTGAAAACCTAAAACATGAAAATTAAATATATAACCCTATTAAAAAGAGACGCTAAACCCTATTGGAAGAGTCGGTCTGCTCTCCCAAGTCTAGACTGGTTCGGTCCATGTGACTGGAGACGCGGAAGAGGATCCCGCACCCCCTACGCCTGCGCCAACTGTTCGGGGCTAAGGGAGGTTCGATCTCATTCGGGAAGCTTCTGTTTGCATGTTGAAGGTGACAAAGCTGTTATAATCTCCTGCGATTAAAGGGTCTTTGACTGTATAGATAAGAGCACATGGATCCCACAATCGATTGCACTATCTCCCAAAAAATGTGAGAAGGTTTCTCCACTTGCGAGCAGTCATCCATATCAATCCAATCAATTGGGGGTACACTGTTGAACTGAACTGGGAATTCATGTCAAGTATACCCTACAGGGTCTTACAAATATAGCTCAAGGTTTTTTTTATCCCAATCAGATTTGAGGACAGACTGAACTCCCTCAAATGGTGGTGATTCTTACGGTAAGCTATTGAACATGATGTCTTGATATGTTTTTTGTAGTGACTGCTGAGTGTCTGGAATCGGCTCATTTGTCTCATTATCCTCAATCATCACCAAAAATTGACCTTGTTGGTGCTTCTCTGAAAGCAATAAAACATGTAACCTCAGACTTCGCAGAAATTAAGAGAACTATGTGGTTTCCATCCTTGGAGAATGACTAGGTGTTCTTGAATCCACCAGGCTGAGTTCTACAATCAAAGTGTTATAGCCTCTCCAACCGAATGTGACAGACATTCATGGGCACCACGTCGCACCACACCTGATCCTGCAACTGCTTCTCAATCGAGAACTCTGTAAGGCACTTTCTGTCAATGTTGACCCCATTCTCCTTCTTCAACTACGTCATAGAATATGGTTTGAAATGCCTCTGAGTCATGAGGATCAACTTGTTCACCATCTATATATATGTCACATTTTTGTTGTTGCCTTCATCGATGATGAGGTCGTACACAGTGCGATGGGCATGGAATTGTTGGGATGAAACTACTGTTGCTTCCTCATAGCCTCAGTCTGAAGAACCCATCGAACCAAAAGCATCTCGCCCTCATTCGATGGAAGCTGATACTCCTCACCTTGTTCTTTAGTTGCCTCTTTGTCGCACACTTCCTCCACAACACCCTACTCGGGGAAGGACACAACTCAGCTTGTCGGACAACTGAAATCAAGTGTCTATAACCATGACATCTGAAGCATTTACTGGCTGGGACTGTATTAGGAGTGCTGCTCTCCACAAGCTTCTTCTCAATCTGGGCAGTTCTATCATTCTCCTGGCCAATCACCTCAACTTTCTTAGGCGTGCTCTTATTGATGCCTCCAACTGTGGTAACTGTCTGAATGGAGACGGTTGCCTGTTCCACCTTTGTTATCTCTCCACTTTCATTGCTAATGTCTGAACGTCACTTAGCGTCCCATAAGCTTAAAGCTGGACCACATTGCTAATGAAGGGCTTCAGACCTCCTAAGTAATTGACTATCGAATGCTCCACTTTCTCAGTCATCTCACATTTCAAATTAAGCTGCATATATTTCATTGTATACTCCTCCACTGATAGTTCTCTCTGCTGCGGGTAGTGGAGCTTCAAGAAAATATCCTGACGGTGGTGTGGGGATAGGTATTGTTGCTACATTTCTTTTTTCAGTTCTCCCATATAATGATCTTATCCCGAATTTCTCTCTTCCTCTCCTTCAAATTCTCCAACCACAATAATGAGATTCTCTTCAATTTGATGGTAGCGAGCTTCACTTTTCTGTCAACTAATAAATCCTTGTATTCAAAGATCCTCTCGACAAGCTACAACAACTAAATAAAGTCATCCGGATTCATTCTTCTCTCGAAATCTTGTATATCCATTTTCACTCATGAGTCTCTATAATCCCCTAAATAGACTTCCTTTCTCAACCTCCTTTGATATTGAATCTCAAAGCTTCGTGGTCGACCCTCATCTTCATTGAGATCATCTTTACAGAAGGGATTCATATGTTCTTCTCGCTCTCCTCGAACCTCACTATCACGGTTGGTTGTGACCTCACCATAGGTCCTCTTCTCAATTTCATCGAGCCGTTGTAACACTCAGCTAAGTTGTCGTTGTATCTCTTCCATAGTAAAATCATGATAAACGTTTGGCACGTATCTCCTCGATGGCATAATTATAGTTTGGATGTGGGTAGGTGGGCATCAAGCTGAGAGTCTCCGGCGACTCCGACATTTAGGGGGTTTAAAGTGGGGGAAGAAAAATTTTGGAAGCTGGTTTTGGTAACCCTAGGATAAGACTAGGGTTTGGCTAGTTGTGATGCCAACTAAAACCGAAGTTAACACACACAACGATTGAAAAATCAAATATTATTACTGAATTCAAATCAGAGAAATACAATTACACCAACGGAAATAGAAATAACAAACATATACAACACAAACATAACTAGGGTGTATCCAAAAGGTTGTGGTCATTTTGCAAGGTGGAGGTGTGTTAGGTAGCTGCGGTTGGATAGCATGATGGCAGAAGTGGGCTGCGGTGGGCTGGCAACCAAAGGGAAAAGTGTTGTGGTAGGGAGGCAGGAATTGGGCTGCGGTGAGATGTGTAGGAGGGTGGCAATTTCAGTAGGTAAGGTTTATAGGAGGTGGATGAAGGGCGGTAGGCCGGTAGTGCTTATGAGGGGCGGGAGCAACAAGGCAGCGGTAATAGAAGATGCTATGGACGGCTCTAAAGGTTGGAACAGACAAGGGCAGCAAGGCTTTGCTGTCCAGGTGGCAGCAGCAGGCCAGGAAAGGGTTGGGGTCGGCTGGAAGGCGTTGACAAGCAGCAGCATTTGGCTGTCTGGGGAGGCAGCAAGGTGGAGCGCAAGCCAGGAAGGCGGCGTAATGTGGAAGACTGGTTCTGGAAGTTGGCAGCAAAATGGGACTAAAAAAAACAGGCAAGGAGGGTTGTTTCCCGGCGGCTGCAGCAGGTACGGTGACAGCGACAGCAGAGGGAAGAATGCGGATGAAAGGGAAGTTGAAAATAACAACCGCCTCGAAACGAGATACAGCCGGAGCACCACTTACCCATGGACACAACCCTAGAAGGGAGAATCAGAGACACCGATGACTGTCCCAACAGACAACACATGAAGAATTGAAAGCCTAAAACACGAAAATCAAATATATAAACCCAAGATAACTAAGGCGTGTCCCCACTGTTGAAAGAGGCGCCAAACCCTATTGAAAGAGCCGGTCAGTTCTCATAAGTCTGGACCGGTTCGGTCCAGGCGACGGGGAACGCAAAAGAGGATCCTGCGCCCCTTACGCCAATGTCTAACAATAAGCCTAACCAGTTAAATAAAACAAAAACAAAAAAAAATGCAAATTCCATCCTGTAGAGTATGAAATGTCAAATATGGCAAATAGATTATCATTCAGAATATCAAGCATTGGCAAAGAAATGATCTAATGCTCAAAATCAAGAGATTTATGCTAACTTCAAATGCAGTTTCCAATTCCAAGTAGAATATTCAAATTTTATAGCAGATGAAGCAACATATCCCTGGACATGTTCCTAATCTATACAACTTATATAAAGCTGTTCTAACATCCTGCCTACATCTGGACATCAATGGGCCTTAAACCAGGATAATAGCACACAGCAACATGGATGCATATTCAGTAAAATAATTTGCCTTAAAGGTAACTATAGTAGATAAATAGTTGACCCATAATACATAACAATACAACATCTTAATAATCATAACGCTGATAAACAGAACCACAAATATCCTAAATAATTTGTTTCGTTCTATGTTTTCCAAAATTTCTTCTTTGTTAGCTTTGCCAATGATCACATCTTTTACAAGGATTCTGCATGTTTCTTTTACACCTTTCTGAGAATTGCCAGTGGTTCCCTGCTTCTCATTGGCAATACAAATTAAGACTATTCTTGGTATGTGATTCAGAAAATAAGAGAGAAAAAGAATACAGCGAAGTAATAATTGTCATACAAACCTGACCAGGTATATTAACACGCTGAGCACGACTCCCAGTTGCAATCAAGATATGTTTAGCCGAAAACTGTTGCTTTGAACCATCCGGCTGAATCAACTCAACTCTGTTAACACTGACAAGCTTGCCCTCCCCCTCCAAGATGGTCACTCCAGCACTGGATAATAACCGCTTGTAAACACCATTTAGTCTTACAATTTCTTGGGTCTGCGGACAAAAAAAAGGCAGCCAATAAATCCTGCACTATGTAGCATCGATATGACAACAGGGCATGGACATAAAATCAATATTTTGAACCGAAGGATATTAATACACACACTCTCTCTCTCTCTCTCCAACTAAACACAAACAAAATTTATTTAACCATAACCATGTGCCCACAGGGGAATGTGAAAACACATAGAACCATGTGCATATATTTACTAAAGTTAGTTTAAAACTAAAAAAAACCAACGATGCGTCTAAGCTAATACACATGGGATGTCTTTACGTGCCCCAGACACCACCCATAAAACAACTTTAGCGGCATGGCCGGAATACATGCTTTCAATAAGCCCTTAGTAGGAATGAGGAATGGAAAAGTATGTCAAATTTTACTAAAAATTTGTTAACACAAAATATAAGCTCACAAAAAATACAAACTAAAAATTGTTTCCTCATTTATTCCAAATATTAAATATTTCTGAGTTTCATTGTGACATTTGTGAATTGGCAAAACATACCCGTGTATCTTTTCCTATTAGCAATAAAAGAAGTTCTCATCCTTTTCATCTGATTCATAGTGACATATGGGATCCTTCCACTATACCTAATGTTTCTGGGGCTCGTTGGTTTGTATCCTTAATTGATGATTGCACCCGGGTTACATGGCTCTTCCTTCTTAAACAAAAATCTGATGTTAGCACAGTTATACCTAACTTCCATTCAATGGTTCAAAATCAATTTGGGGTCAAAATAAAAAGCTTTAGAACAGACAATGCTAAAGATTACTTCAATCAAATTCTTTCACCTTATTTTCAATCACAGGGGATTATCCATGACTCATCATGTGTGGACACACCCCAACAAAATGGGGTAGCTGAAAGAAATAATTGGCATTTACTCAACACCATCCGAGCCTTACTCTTTCAAGAGAATGTTCCTAAGTCCTACTGGGGAGAAGTCGTTCTTACTGCCGCACATATGATCAATAGACTTCCCTCACGTATATATGATCAATAGTCTTCCCTCCCGTGTGTTAGAAAACAAAAGCCCCATAGAGGTCCTAAATAGCTTCTACCCTCACTTCAGAACCTCAAATGGCCTCACTCCCAGGGTATTTGGGTGTATTGCCTTTGTTCATGTCCACAAACAACATAGAAGGAAGCTAGATCCCAGAGCCATCAAATGTGTTTTCCTAGGTTACTCCTCCACTCAAAAGGGATATAAGTGTTACAATCCCTCTACCAGAAAATTTTACATCTCTGCAGATGTCACTTTCAAAGAAAATAAATCCTTCTTTTCCAAGTCCTCTCTTCAGGGGGAGATTTCCATGATGGAAGATAGTACTTGTGAGTCATTTGAACCACTTAAAACCCTTGACCTTCCACATGTGCCAGCCCGTGTTGTTGAACCTACATCAAACTCTCATCCTATCCCATCTGAATCTAAGTCCTCTGAACCAATCACATCTGAGTCACTTGATCCTGAACCCTTACCATCTCCTACTCCAACCAGTGTCACTCACGATTTCCCGAGATTTCCTCACGTGTATTCAAGGAGAAAGGCCGTTCCTGAATTGACACAAGTCCAATAATCTAATCCCCTCTATCCACTATCTCACTATGTATCTCTCAA
>NW_018164875.1:388453-389866 GCF_001263595.1 Phalaenopsis equestris
AAGATTCATGATTCATTGTGAGTTTGAACACCATTGTCATTCCTAACAATGTGTCTGAAGCATTGACAAAAATGGAATGGAGAGACGCTATGAAAGTGGAAATGAGTGTTTTAGAAAAGAATAAAACATGGGATATCGTTCATGGGAGATCGTTGACAAACCAAAGGAAAAAAATATTATTTATTGCAAGTGGATTTTTACATTAAAGTACAAGGCTGATGGATCCCTTGAAAGATATAAGGCTATAAGATATAAGGCAAGGTTAGTAGCCAAAGGGTACACTCAAATTTACGGGGTGGATTATCAGGAAACCTTTGCTCCAGTTGCAAAAATGAACACTATGAGAATTTGGTTATCATTGGTTGTTCACTTTAATTGACAATAACCACAGTATGATGTAAAGAATGATTTCCTTCATGGTGACCTAAATGAGGAAATCTACATGAACATCTCTCCGGGAGTTGAAGGGGACACAGGTAACAAGGTGTGCAAGCTGAAAAAAACCATTTATGGGTTAAAACAATCTCCTAGAGCATGGTTTGGCAGATTTGCAAAAGTCATGAAGGAATCTGGGTATAAACAAAGGTGACCACACTCTTTTCATTAAACATTCAGCTGCAGGGGGAGTGACTGCTCTTTTAGCCTATGTGGACGACATCATAGTGACTGGAAATGATGAGAAAGATAAGCATGAATTAAAGCTGAGACTAGTAAAAGAATTTGAAAAAAAGAATTTGAAATCAAGGAACTGGGGAAATTGAAGTACTTCCTCGGTCTTGAAGTGGCATATTCCACACAAGGGATCTTCATATCTCAGCAGAAGTACGTGATTGATTTACTGACAGAAACAGGAAAAACTGGGTGTCAGTCAATCGCTACTCCAATAGAACCAAACTATAAGTTGGGAGAAGCTAAAGAAAAAAAAACTGTGGATAAAAGAATGTACCAGAGATTGGTTGGCAGACTCATATACCTTGCACACACTCGAATAGACAATTCATGCACGATCCTAGAGAACCTCATCTTCAGGCTGCCTACAGGGTACTGCATTACTTGAAAGGCAATCCTGGGACAACAATCTTGTTCAAAAGGAATGACACTCTTACTCTGGAAGCCTACACCAACGCTGACTATGTTGGCTCCATAGTGGATAAAAGATCAACTACAAGATATTGTACTTTTCTTGGAGGTAACCTAGTGACATGGAGGAGCAAGAAGCAGAATGTAGTGGCAAGGTCATTTGCAAAATCAGAGTTGGATTATGTGAATTACTGTGGCTGAGAATCATCTTGGATTATTTAAGAATCCCCTGGGAGGGTCCTATGAGCTCTACTGTGACAAAAAGTCTGCCATTAATATAGCTCATAATCTTATACAACATGATAGGACAAAGCATATTGAAATTATATTGAA
>NW_018164875.1:389934-392292 GCF_001263595.1 Phalaenopsis equestris
ATGTTTCCTATGTTCCATCAGAAAAACAATTAGCCGATATTTTAATAAAGGGGCTGAACAGTTCAAGTTTCCATGATCTTGTATCCAAGCTGGGAATGGAAGACATCTATTCCTCAGCTTGAGTCAGTTCAAGTGTCGAGATGTGACTGAGATGAAAATAAAGTTGTGAGAATTAATTCTAATTTTCTTAATTAAGGAAATTAGAATTAATTGGTAAATCCCTTAGAATAAAGAAATTAGAATAAATTTGTAATCCCTTAAATTAAGGGAATTTGTTAAATAGTTTCCTAGTTTTTCTCCTTTTAATCTCCTATATAATACCTTGTATGATCAATTCAAAAAATAAGGCGAAATACAAATTATTTCTTTGATTTCCCACGTCGAGATGTGACTGAGATGAAAATAAAGTTGTGAGAATTAATTCTAATTTCCATAATTAAGTAAATTAGAATTAATTGATAAATCCCTTAAAATAAGAAAATTAGAATAAATTTGTAATCCCTTAAATTAAGGAAATTAGTTAAATAGTTTCCTAGTTTTTCTCCTTTTAATTTCTTATATAATACCTTGTATGATCAATTCAAAGAATAAGACGAAATACAAATTATTTTTTTGATTTCTCACATGGTATCAGAGACAGATTCAAACCCTAGAAGACACCGCCTGCTGCCGCCATTCGATCCTTCCGGTTAGGGTCGATTCTCTACGATCTGCGCTCCATCCTCTCTGCTTCGTCCGAGAGGAGCAGCACGTTGTCACGAGGAATATCATCGTCTTTTGCCGCTAATCACGACGCAGATCTGCGTTCTGCGATCTTTGCCGCTGAAGTACTTTGCGCTGTTTGCCGCTGTGTGATCGTTGCAGAGCTTGCGATCTTTTTCCACTGTTTGTCGTTGCAATCTTGTGCCGTAGATCTCGCGATCTTTGCCGTTGTTTGGATTTTTTTTATTCGCTGCCTTAATTGTTGTGATTCTTTTACCACTGTAGGTTGATTCTAGCCTTAATTGCTGCAAATTTTTCTTCTCCATCATGTCAATGTCCGAAACCACTATCTCCAACTACTCCAACCATTCTGAAGAATACAATGTTGTTCAGAAAATTGAAGAGTTGTAGAATATTCGGGCATCCAATAGGTTCAATGGGAATAACTATCTCAAATGGTCCCAAATTGTCTGCACATACCTAAAAGGCAAAGGGAGGATTATTCACTTACTTGGAACCAGACAAAAAAAAACAGCATGGGAAGAGGAGGATTCCATGATTATGTCCTGGCTATGGGATTATATGGACCCAACAATCAGTGACACTTGCATGTTCTTGAACACCACAAAGAAAATCTGGGACTATATCAACCGCACATACTCGAAAGCCCGCGATGCTGCCCTTGTGTATGAAATCAAGGAAAAAATCGGAGCAACCAAACAAGGAGACAAATCTATCACAGAGTATGCAACTCTATTGCAGAATCTGTGGCAGGAACTGGATGACTATCGTGTAATTGAGATGAAATGCCTAAATGATGCTGCCACCTTGAAGAAGTTCATTGAGAAGGATCGGATATATGATTTTTTGGCAAGATTGAATCTTGAATTTGATCATGTTAGAATCCAAATCCTCGGCAAGGAGGATACACCGTTGTCGGCCGTTTTATTGTTCAATTTCACTTTCGTAGTTTGAAAAGGTGATGATTTTGGGATTTTGAAAATAATTTAAATATAAATATAACTTTTTTTTAAAGTAGTAATGTTTTTTAATTTTTAAAATAAGTGAGACCAAACGAGTCTCACATTTTTAAATAGTTTAGATGATTTAATACAATACTACAAGCAATACACTTATCCCGAAGAATAAATATATTACTTGTAATAGGGATTTAATCATCTAGACTAAACAATTTGTGACATCCGTTTTGATCTGCGAAATATTTTATAAAAAGGCCAACAAGTTCCCCTATCTAACATAAAAATTAGATAGGGTTTATTTTATCTGGGTTCCTGGTTCCCTATAGAGGCAAGCCCCTATAGTTAATTACATCTTAAATAATCGGAATCACTTAAGATAACTCTCGATTAAGATCAGGTGGTTTTGCTTTCAAGATTTCAAAGTTTAGGTTTTCACAATTGGACATAGGAAAATCAAATGGGAATGACTCAAAATAGGAACAATTTTTTAAGGAATTTAAATGAAAGAAAAGTAGGGGATATCACAGATCTAGGGAAAACCCCAGTGACCTCCCAACACTCCTATTGTTTGGCTTTATGTCTTTGAAATGATGTTTATTTGATATTTCAATCCTGCAAATTATTTAAGATTTAGGACTTATGTTTGCACAACGTCAGACTGTGCAAATAGCCTAAA
>NW_018164875.1:400337-400908 GCF_001263595.1 Phalaenopsis equestris
ATTGTTGATTGCAAGTGGATTTTTACATTAAAGTACAAGGCTGATGGATCCCTTGAAAGATATAAAGCAAGGTTAGTAGCCAAAGGGTACACTCAGACTTACGGGGTGGATTATCAGGAAACCTTTGCTCCAGTTGCAAAAATGAACACTGTGAGAATCCTGTTATCATTGGCTGCTCACTTCAATTGGCAACTGCTACAGTATGATGTAAAAAATGCTTTCCTTCATGGTGACCTAAATGAGGAAATCTACATGAACATCCCTCCGGGAATTGAAGGGGACACAGGTAACAAGGTGTGCAGGTTGAAAAAAGTCATTTATGGGTTAAAACAATCTCCTAGAGCATGGTTTGACAAATTTACAAAAGTCATTAAGGAATCTGGGTATAATCAAAGCCAAGGTGACAACACTCATTTCATTAAACATTCAGCTGCAGGGGGAGTGACTGCTCTTTTAGTCTATGTGGACGACATCATAGTGAGTAGAAATGATGTGAAAGAGAATCATGAATTGAAGCTGAGACTAGTAAAAGAATTTGAAATCAAGGAACTGGGGAAATTGAAGTACTTTC
>NW_018164875.1:401093-426544 GCF_001263595.1 Phalaenopsis equestris
TGGCAGACTCATATACCTTGCTCACACTCGACCAGACATAGCATATTCTGTAAGTATGATCAGTCAATTCATGCATGATCCTAGAGAACCTCATCTTCAGGCTACCTACAGGGTACTACTTTACTTGAAAGGCAATCCGGGGAAAGGAATCTTGTTCAAAAGGAATGACACTCTTACTTTGGAAGACTACACCGACGTTGACTATGCTGGCTCCATAGTGGATAGAAGATCAACTACAGGATATTGTACTTTTCTTAGAGGTAACCTAGTGACATGGAGGAGCAAGAAGTAGAATGTAGTGGCAAGTTCATCTGCAGAATCAGAGTTTAGGGCTATTGCTCAAGGATTATGTGAATTACTGTGGCTGAGAATCATCTTGGATAATTTAAGAATCTAATTTAAGAATCTTGGATAATTTAAGAATCTCATGGGAGGGTCCTATGAAGCTCTACTGTGACAAAAAGTCTGTCATTAATATTGTTTATAATCCTATACAATATGATAGGACAAAGCATATTGAGATTGATAGACATTTCATCAAAGAAAAACTGGAGGAAGGGTTAGTGTGTATGTCTTATGTTCCATCAGAAAGACAATTAGCCGATGTTCTAACAAAGGGGTTGAACAGTTTAAGTTTCCATGATCCTGTATCCAAGCTGGGAATGGAAAACATCTATTCCTCAGCTTAAGGGGGAGTGTCGAGATGTGACTGAGATGGAAATAAAGTTGTGAGAATTAATTCTAATTTCCTTAATTAAGAAAATTAGAATTAATTGGTAAATCCCTTAAAATAAGGAAATTAGAATATATTAGTAATCCCTTAAATTAAGGGAATTAGTTAAATAGTTTCCTAGTTTTTCTCCTTTTAATCTCCTATATAATACCTTGTATGATCAATTCAAAGAATAAGGCGAAATATAAATTATTTCTTTAATTTCCCACACAAAATATAAGCTCACAAAATGGAAAATAATTAAATAACAAGTGAAAAAATGCATCAAAAGTGCATTAAGTAATAAAGCTGAAAATGCATAGAAAGTAGCATAAAAAACACAAGAAAAAAGGACTTGCATGAACTTGGACGCTCACCAATGAATGCAAACAAAAGATCATCATCTCTTTTACATGCACTCCAAACTTAAATAGCATAAAAATTACATGTGTCATCCCATCCTTATAGGTTTGGATTTCTAATCAGCAAGGCCCGCCTAAGTTCGAGTGCAAAATAAAAATAAAAAAAAGTGATGTAAAGTTAGTTCATTAGATGATTTCTCTTGACTTATGTTCAAGCAAAAGAGCCCCTGAACCAGCCAAAAGTGAACTACTAAGACGCTCGCTAAACAGTGGCCAAAAATTAAAAAATATATAAACCTCAAGCGCTTTTTGATGAAAAATGCCATCAGAGCAAAACCATTAAAGTAGGAACTAAAATGGCATAAAAATGACACGCAATGCTTCGATATAAGAGGGGAACAGATAGATTAAGAAAGAAATATCACAAAATTCTAAGATTTGATCATATCTTTTAAGTTCAAATGAATAATTAAATAGCAACAAAAGGACAGCTCCAAAATATCATTTGATGCAGTTAGTTCCTATCCCTAAGTGCAGTAGGTCTCAAGGTGTACCTAAAATGTTGCCACACTTGTCCTATCGCTGCCCGATGTTGATGCAACCAATTCATGTACTCTACCCAGCCGAAATTCTAGAAATTTCCTCCACTTGGTCAAGCATAACCTCTGATGGTGTAGGCAGACCCCTCCTATTTTATAGATGATGAATTGCATCTTGAATTCCCATAGTTTGTATGACTGATCTCTGAGCTAAACTGCTTGGATCCTCCCAAAAAAATTTTGGAAGATTCACATACATGCCACTCAATTCTTATGTATTTACAAATCTAATACCTAAACTTCAATTTTTACAAATACGCCACCCTACCTATGCATGAAAAGGACTTTTTCAGTTTTTAAAAATTCAAGTAGTGGTGGTATTTTTGATGTGATATGAAAGAATTGGGTGGTATCAAGGTAAAAAGCAAAAATTAGGTGTTAGATATGTAAATACATAGGAATTGAGTGGTATGTATTTAAATTCCACTAATATTTAGATCTTTCAAGCACATTTTAACCTCCATGTGACTTAACAACTGAAGCATACATTCTTTACATGCTACATATTTCTACAAATAGGTGTACACATGTAATGCTTGTGAACATAAAATAGTATCTTTGCAGAAATGGAAAAACTCTTACGCAACAATGTAAGTGTTAAATACATTGATGAGTAAATAAATGAGAATCAGGATGCCTTTTCATAGGCATACGTGAATACAGTGGAGAAAAACAGGTAAACTTAGAAGAAGATGCAAAGAAGAGAGCAAAACAGAAAAACCTGATAGGAATTCCTTAATTCACCATAGGAAAACAGTCCGCACATACCTTCAGGTAAGAAGGAGAGGGTTAATTACCTCACGTAGCCTTATATTATACCTCATAAGTAAAATATGGTAACCTAGTCCACTTGCTTTATTACCCCACTTCAAGCTGATGGAGTTTGAAACAAACTTGAAGCGCGGATCGCAGAAATTTAAACTTCTTTTTTGGCAATGGTTTAGTGAAGATATCCGTCGGTTGATCTTGAGTATTGATGTAGTGGATTTGAAGAAGATTGGATTGTATTTGGTCTCGGATGAAGTGGTAGTCATTCTCAATGTGCTTGGTGAGAGTGCGGAATGCCGGATTAGTGGCAATGGCCATCGCCAAGAGATTGTCACACGAAATTTTCGTGAGATCCGGTTGTGGAGCTCCAAATTCCGCAAGGTGTCGTAGCCATAGGGTATCGAATGTCGTTGTTGCTAGCGCATGATAATCGCCTTCAGTGAGAGGAGCGAGCAACTTTATGTTGCTTTCTGACTACCCATGATATGGGGTGGTACCCAATAACGTACAATATTCTGTAGTCAATCGACGGTTTGTTGAATCGCCAACCCAATCAACGTCCGTAAAGATGTGAAGTGTGAGATCACCTGGTTTGATTATAATGTCATAGTCAAGGGTGCCATGTAGATACCTGAGTACCCTTTTCAGGAGTTGGTTGTGGTACATGGTTGGATGATGCATGTGTTCGCACTGAAGATTTACCACAAAAGAGATCTAGAAATGTGATGGTCAAATATTGGAGTGATCTGATAAGTTGGTGAAATTCGGTGGGAATTTCCATCAGGGTGAGTTAGGAGGGTTGCCTTTTCGCTTTCTTGGCAATGGCGTCGAAACAACTTTGCAACCGCGCATATCAAATTGGAGGAGTTGAGTGAGGTAGCTTTGTTGGTCTTAGAATAGAGAGTCATCTTACCGGGTAACATCGATGTTGAGGAACCGAGAGACGGGTCCATCTTGCTGATTTGGAAACCTTCGTTGATGAAGAAGGTAGAGATCTTTGCAAACCATTGTCTCGATGACTATTTAAGTCCATACAAAGCCTTTTTTAGTAAACATATGTGATTTGGGGATTGAGAATCAATATAGCCCGACATTTGTTTGATATAGATAGTTTCAAGTAGCAAGCCATGAAGGAATGTGTTCGAGACATTGACTTGTAGGATCATCCAGTTGCAATGGTAGACAACCATAAAGAGCACAATGACTTCATCTTAGCCATGGGTCTCATAGTAATTCACTCCATATTCTTGATTGCATCCTTGCGCAACAAGGCGGGCTTTATGCCTTGCCACGGTACCATATGAATTTTATTTAGTGCAGTAAGTCTATCGCATCCAAGGATCGGCTGATTCGGTGGAGGTGGAATCAACACCCACGTGCCTTGTGCTTGAAGAGCAAAGAACACCTTATTCAGAGCAGTTCTCCAGGGGGGTGTAGTGGGGTGTAGTGTTAGTTGAAGTCTACGGGTATAATGGAAGAGGTTGTGTGGTTGGTAGGGAGCGATATGGAAAAATATTTCATCAAAGGATACATGGCGAGAGATGAAGAGTTTGTCAAAGTTGGGTTGGTAGCACTTGTATCCCTTATGGTCGAGAGAGTATCCAAGGAAGATACACAGGTGAGAGCGGCGCTCTATTTTGTGTGGTGTTTGTGGCCGTAGCCATGGATCGCAAAGACGGACGAAAACTCTAAGGTGGGAGTAGTTAGGTGGATGGTTGTAGAGAAGTTTATAGGAAGATTTGGAGTAGGTGTTTTTAGAGGGCATTCTATTTATAAGATTGGATGTCATGAGCAATGTGCCAACCCAAAGTTTGAGAGGTAAAGAGGCGTCATGACAGAAAGTTCGTGTGGTTTCAATGAGATGCCTATGTTTTTGTTCGACCATCCCATTTTGTTAGACATGAGAATTGGTGGAGGATGTCATGATGGGTGAGAAAGTTGTGGATTTTATGATTCGTATAAGAGTATTAAATTGAGTGTGAAGCATTTTAATGAGATTAATACATTTATCAACAGTTTCATCTTTGCTTCGCATAGGAAACACCCAACAAAAGCGTGAAAAATCATCAATAAGAATTAATATTTATAGCCTTGAGTAGATACTATTGGGGTTGGATCCCATAGATCACAATGTAGTAAATATAAAGGAGCATGTGTATGTAAATAAGGAAATAAAAAAGGTTGTCTATGGCTTTTGTTGCAACTGCAACTATTACATATAGATGTATGTATTCCAATATCTAAGCTAGGATGACTATTGGACATAAGTTGAAGGACGTCTGAATGTGGATGTCCAAGACATTTGTGCCAGAGGATGGACTTCTTGGCGGTTGTGGCGAGAACATGAGTAGAATACGGGGAGAGGATTGGATAGAGACCGTCGGTACTGGTTCCCCGGAGCAGAGATAGCTTCATCTTCGGATCAACGATGGTAAAGTCATTCAGATCAAAAATAATAGCAACATTTTTATCATTGATTAGTTTGTGAACATATAATAGGTTATGAGAGAGGGAGGGAACGTGGCAGATTTGAGGTAGGAGAAGCTTATAGTGGGGCGTTGGAAGGATGTCGCCTCTAGTATGTGCTACGGGAATTGATTGTCTTTTACCCACAGTGACTTGTTCATGAGATTGAACGTGAGTGCTACAGGGATGTCGCCTCCAGTGGCGGAAGTTGCAAAGTGGAGATGATTGAGATTGAACGTGAGGTAGCACTCGAATCCAGTACCCAGGAGGAGGTTTTTGCTTGCAAGGCTTGTTTCATAGGTACATACTCCAAGTTTGACTGATGGCAACATGAGGTCGCCGAGTGTCCAAATTTGTTGCAGATCTAGCACATGACTGATGCTTTTGGTGTGTTTCGACCACCTTTGGTACAGTTTGGAACTGGAGCTCGACCACGACCACGAGATGGATATGATGGGCCTCTTGTTGCCGCAATTGCAAGATGACGTTGAGATGGGCAGTTGAGTTTTTGATTATCACTTGCAATATTGATCTCTCCACTACATAGAAGAGAGTAGAAATCAACGAGGTCGATGGGAATCAGTTGAGTCAGGATTGTCATCCTGAGACCTTGGTAGGTTGTCGGGAGTCCATTGAGTGCATAGAGACTTATATCTTCTGTATCCAGTTTTCCTCTTGCAGCGGTGATGTTGTCTACTAGGGCTCTGACACTTGATAGGTATTGTGTCATTGTTTGGTTGTTCATTGAGAGAGTATGAAAAGTATTCTTCAGCTATATGAGTCTCGAGCGGTTTGTTGGTTGCAATCGTTTCTCAGTAGTAGTGGAAAGATGCAGCACAAAGGGAAGGGTCGGTGTAGAAATGATAGAGTAAAGTACTGTTGTAAGGTTCTAATCTACTAAAATCCATGAGGTATATTGTGGACTGCAAACCTGTAGGCCAATCGAGGTTTCAATAATTTACGGTGGGCAAGGGAAGTTTCCATCTATAAACCCTAAGTACCCATTTGCGGTGAACACCTTCAGAACTTCAACCTTCCATATCATATAATTTTCAGCCGAGAGAGGATTTTGGGTAAGGTATTTGAGATTACTCATTAGAAATTTGAGAGAGGGTGGTATAGAAATTGGGGTATTCAGCTCCTTGTTGATGGATTGAAGTTTTCTGAGGTTTGTGAGGTATACATCCCCTTTGATGGTGTCCAATGGTGCTTGGATTGTAGATGTCGAACAATCCCTAACTGATAGCTGCCGATCGAGCAAAACCATAGATTGAGGGCTGTTTGGCGTAACTAACGATATATAGAGGAGAAGCTCAAATGGGCTTGAGGTTAATGCCCTGATACCATGAAGAAGATGCAAAGAGGAGAGCAAGAGAGAAAAACCTGAAAGGAATCCCTTAATTCACCAAGGAAAACAGTCCATGCGTACATTCAGGTAAGAAAGGGAGTGAAGCTTCTAGAGAGGGTTAATTACCTCACATACCCTTATATTGTACCTCATAAGTAAAATATAGTAACCTAGTCCACTTGCTTTATTAATCCGTTCTGTCAAAGTTCATAAAAGAGAGGATATGACCTTAAACATTGCAAACTGCTAAGAAGTAAAAATTTTAAGAGTTTACAAAAGTTAGGATTAAGTTGAACTCTGGATAAAATATAACAGGAATTTCCCATCATTTCCATGAAAAGCGTCGATGAAGTACAGCTACCATGTTTTAACCAATAAAGACATCACAAGTAACCTTTCCAAATCATAGACGGGTGAAAAATCAGCAAAGAATAACCCTATCCGCCACTAGTAAAGCACAAAGAAATAATTGCTCAGATGCAGAATATAGAGCATGTTGACCTTATCATGCAAAAGCTTTTTCCAGTTGAATCCAATTTGATCACTAAGTTGCCATCCAAAGTTTCGTGCATCCTGCAAAGAGGGCACACCAAAAGTAGTGTTAATGTGTATATGAAAAATAAATAAATAAATATAGATTTCCAACAAAAGAAAGCTGTTTTTATTCAAAGTATTATAAATGTCATAGCAAATAACACAAGGAAAACAGATAAATCAACTGAAATAGAAATGGAGGCTGATAACACATTGTCATTTAAATTAAAAATAATAGGAAAACTGAAATGCCGCAAAACAAATAGGTATTTTTTTCCAATTAAGATCATATTTGGCAAAAGAATTTGGAACCTACTATCCGCCAATGAAACTTCACTCAAAATGCTCCCATCAAAATCTTCTAGACGCATAGCATCAGATTTAACCTTGCCTTCACTAATAAAAAAGAAAGGGGAAATTATAGGATTAGCGAGATAAATTGAGATGTCTCATTCCCTGTCAAAACATCTTCATTCAAAAACCCCAGGAAAGTTGATAGGTTCCAAGTTCAAAATGCAAATTGAAACTGATGACAAAGGAGCAGCAACTATTAGGCATATTAAGGGGATCTGAACATTTAATGATATTCTAAAACTTGAGTATTTGAATCCTAAGTGATATGGCCGCCCAACCCGCGATGAGGGACGAAGCGGGAGTCGTGTCCTGCAACCATAGAAGACACAGGAGTCATGTCTGAACAGGGAACCGGGGGCAGGTTTCACCTGTTAAGGCTGAACAGAGTTCAGCAGTAAAGAAAGAGTGACCCAATAGCTTTTTCCCGCACAGTTTTCTCGCAATATTGTAGCTACTACAGTACAGCAGAAAAACATATAACGGGAGACGGGAGTGAGACCGCTAAAACAATCTTGTTTTCCTTTCTTATGCTTTCTTTCCTATTATACTTCATTCTTTTTTAGTTTTTTACTATATATGAGTTGTATAAGGATTTGGAATTCAATTTTTGGTAAGTTTTATTTCAGATTTCTATCAGGACAGCCACCGACGTCCGTTTTCCACTTCAAGGGTTGTATCCGGCTATATCAATCTCCTGAGGTGGTGATTATCTTTTTCATATCCCCTTTCACATCCTCACCTGCCACTCTTGGTCGTTGTATATCATTGCAGCCGGCCACAATAGCCCTCCGTTTGTTGATACCAGCCACCCCAGCTAATCAGTCGCCTCCCACTTCCTTCCAGCTTTACTGCAGCCCAAATTGCACCTCCTCCTGCTGTCCCAGCCTTCCCACTGCACCTTTGCCGCCCAGGACAGCCAGGGAACACCTCCCTCTGGCTATCCCAAAATTATCCACCCCTACTCCTCGCTACCATCACGCAATACAGTCTCCATACTTGTTATCCCTGCATTTCTGCACTTCCTCCTCGCTGCCACTAACATTCCTTGGTTGTCGCCACACACGCCAACCATCTTGATCCACTTGGCCAACCTCTACCACCCCGAGATATGCTTTGGGGTGTTTTCTTGTGTCGTTTTATGTTCGTTATCACTTATTCCTGTTGAAGAATGGTAGTTGAAAGCCTATTTGAATTTTGCAATAATATTTCTATTTTTATTGTTACTTGGGCTAACTGTGGTATCATTTGGTATCAGAGCTAGCCTAACTCTAGTCATATCATAGGGTTTCCTAGCATCTGTTCCTACCCAAGCCACCTCCACTCAAAATTTTCTTTCATATTCCCAAACCATATCAAAATTTGACCTAACCCTAATATCCCCTTACTGATTTTCAAATCAGCAACCCTAAATCATTTTTTACACCCTCTTTCACCTCCCAACCCTAGAACCTAGCCATGTTACCGAGGAGTCAACAACTGGAAACCTGATCGAAGGGAAAGGACATGATGTCCTTTTATGAGGAACTTAAAAAGAGGGGTTCATGAGATTTTTAGAGAAAATATGCATTGGGAAACCAGCCAACGACAACAGAGGTTTGCCACTTTTGAGAAGAGGCAGAATCACCCCTAACCACAATGGTGGCTTGCTAGATCGACGACATTGAGTGAATCCCTCCCATCATGCTTATTCCAAGAACGAAAAACCTATACTTCAAAAATTTGACCTAAAATATCTGAGAAGACATAATTGTGATGTAAATGTGGATTTGTCAAATTTCGATGACCAAATGGATCCGAATGAGGTTATCGATTGGCTCTGGACCTTGGAATGTGTCTTTAAGTGTCAGAACATCTCCCAGAACAGGATTGCGAAATTAATCGCCAACAAGCTAAAGAAGAGTACATTATTTTGGTGAAAAGAACTGAAACGCATACGTCAACGTGAAGGAAAAGATAAGATTGCTATCTAGTTCGAGAAGAAATAGGAGATGCAGCGCCAGTTTCTACTAGCTCACTACATGCCGAATGTTCAAACCCCAACTTCAAAGGTGGGAAGACCACGTCACCGGACGCCCACCACATCTTACAGGCAGAGTTAAACCCAAGGTCTTACACCCAAAGCACACCTAGGGGAACATCCAAGTTGACCCCACCTGAGAAAACATTAGTTCAGAGAGTAAACAAAGGGCACCAATCCACATTCCCAAATTCATCCCAGTCATGAGAAGTTTCAAGTATCATGAATTTAAGCATATTACATATTGAAGCAGATTGCACAACCAGAGGGTCATCTGTTTCACTAAGTCGAGCGTTGTTGAAAAAAGGGGCAATGACACATTTGTCACAGAAGAAGGTGGAAACACAAAGAAAAATGATCATATTCTAATGATGAGGAAGAAAAGCACGTAGCTCCAGCCGAGGACATAAGAGAGACTCCAAAAAATTCCACATTAGCGGTCCAAGATGGTTCTATGTCCGAGGAATCGATATCAAACACCTGCCAACCCCAGATATGTAAAATTTAAAACTTTTAGATCTATAGAGTTCTTTATGAGTTGTCCATACCGAGGGAGGTCCAGTATGTCTAAGATGAGACTCTTTTGTGCCGCTTCTTGAAGCCCATAGGGAGTCATTGGGGAATTAAATTCAAATCAGCAGTATACTCACCAAAAGCTGATCAGATAGGATTGATGAACCACGGTTTTGGATATCGCCTAAATAGCTTTGTGGGAAGGAACATCCTACAGTGGGATCCAGGTTCTTTTCAAAGAAGAAGAAGTGACCTCTTTTGAGTGGTTATACGTCAGTGTGGTCCATTTTGCCATAGATTTCATCTCATAGTTGATTTCTCCTAACATACTTATTTATCAGAAAAACTCAGATGAGTATGAAGAGTGTAAGATGCTAATTACATATTTGATGATGCAAGACTTAGCCCGTGAGGATACTCATCCACGTATGGTGTCAGCTCAGGTTGTGCCAAAAGATGGTGAATATCTATTCTACCAGAATGTGCTTTGGAACGACAACGCCTAATTGGTCTACCTACCACGGTTCTACAATATCTCTGCTACCTTCAACTTGGAAAACTTGACTCCGTTCTACTAGCAGTCAGAAGCTTTGACGAATGAAGCCAAAACTCCCTCGATCCCGAGATATTGATGCGGGAGCTTTATCCTGCACAATTTTCTCACGATACTGTAGCTCTTATGGTATCTTGGGAAAACATATAATAGGAGACGGGAGTCGGGCCGTCGAAACAATCTCATTTCTTTTCTTATGCTTTCTTCCCTATTATATGTCATTCCAGTTTAGTATTTTCCTATATATGTGTTATATTAGAGTTTGGAATTCAGTTTTTGGTGAGTTTTATTTCAGATTTCTGTCAAGACATTTGTTGGCGTCAGTTTTCACCTTCAATTGATGTATCTAATTGATTGTGTGGTGCTCCGTCTATATCTCTCTTCCGAGGTAATGATTATTTTCTTCCAATATCCTTCCACATCCTCCCCCGCCGCTCCCGATCACTATATATCACTGCAGTCGGCCAAAGCAGCCCTCTGTTTGTTGTTTTATGCCTCCCCAGCTTCCCAAGCGCCTCCCACTTCCTTTCAGCATTGTTGCCACACAAACCACAACTCCTCCCTGTTGTCCCAGCCTTCCCACTGCACAGATGCCGCCAAGGACAGCCAGAGAACACCTCCCTCCTGCTATCCCATCGCTATACACCCCCAATTTTCACTATCATCACCTAAGACAACCTCCATACTTGTTGTCCTTGCATTTTTGCACTTCCCCCTCACTGCCACAAACATTCCTTTGTAGTCGCCACCCTCACCGACTATCCCAATACACCTAGCCGACCTTCATCACCCCAAGATATGCTTTAGGGGTGTTTGTTTGTGTCGTTTTATGTTTGTTATCACTTATTTCTTGTTTGAAAAGTCATCAATGTAACCTTATTTGAATTCAACAATAATATTCTATTTTTATTGTGGTTTAGGTTAATTTCAGAAGAAAGAGGTGCTAGTGATTCAAGTTGAACCAATGAGAGAGACTCTAGTTGGATTAGTCGTGATTTTTCTAGAAAATAGTGAGTCCGTGTAGCCGATACATTAAAAAAGGGACAACATTTGTTGACAGAATTGCCAGACATCCTAACCAACAGTTCAACTATTGTGCGGTTGCCAATGAAAGTGGTCCAAAATGTTAGAAAGGACAAGCTTGTGAGCTACTTCTAGAAAGCTATATGAAATTATTCGGATTTTAAACTCAATTCAACCGTATACTCATCAATAGATGGCAAGATAGGAGGGGTGAACCATAGCGTTGAAAATTGATTTTACGATCTTTGTTGGAAAGAACAACTTACAGCAGAATCCAAGTCCTTTAAGAGAAGAAGATGCATCTCCTGAGTGCTTACACTTCAGTGTGGTCCAACTAGCCATAGATTTCATTCCGAAGTTGATTCCTCCAAACATAATTGTTTATCATTTACACTTTGCCAAGTACAAGGAGAGGAAGAGAAAAATTACAAATTTAATGGTTTGATAGTTACTTTATAAATATTTATGTCAGTATGCAATTCTAGCTAGGGTCATGCCAAAAAAGAATGGATATTTATTCCGTCAGGATGTGTTTTGGAAAGATACCACCTATATGATTGACTTACAAGAAAGTTACATTAGTCCCATCACCTCCAACATGCCCGACTTGACACTATACTACGAGTTTACGAGGAATTAAAAGCTTCGACATATGAGTTTGAAACTCCCCCAACCACGGGAGATTGGCGCGAACAAAGCGGGATTTGCGTTTCGCGACCCAGAAGATGTTGGAGTCGCGTATGAACCAGGAACTGGGTACAGGCTTCACCTGTTGGGGCTGAACCGTGTTCAATGGAGAAGGCGGAGGACCGGCCTACTTTATATGGACGAGTGTTTGCCTCATATAGGGAGTGGGAACCACTACTTAGTCGCCCTATGTCTATATATGTTCTTATTTTCTTATTTTAGGTCATTTGTTTTGTATTTTTGTCAGGACAGCCGTCGGCATCCACTATTTTTTCTACTATGGCTTCATCAAAGGGCGAGTGGTGCTCCGACTGTATCTCGTTTCGAGGTAGTGGTTATTACCCTTCAAGGATCGAGTGGTGTTCCGGTTATAACTCGCTCCTAAGGTAGTATTTATTTTCGAATTCCCTTCCCCTGCATCCTTGCATCCGCTACCGTTGTCATCTTTCCCTGCTGCAGACACCCTGCAAAAAAATTCTTTTTAATTTCTGCAGTTTCAGCTGCCTCGATAGCTGTCCCAGCCCTGCGCGTTGCTGCCACTGCTGTTCCAGGCCTTCCGTTTAGCTGCCCTTGCTGTTCCAGCCCCTCCCTTATTGTTTCCTGCAGCCATCAACCCTCCCAGCCACTTCCCCCACTGTCAAGCCCCCTCTTTCTTGCTGCCCCAGCACAGGACAACAATTGCACTTGTCATTCCTTGAGCTTTGCACCTTCCCCTCACCGTTACCCACAACCTTTGCTGCCGCCACGCCTTCCAGTCCTTCCCCCACCCTTTGCTACCTCTCCAGAGGACCAAACTCTCGCCGATCAATATCACCATCAACCCGAGATTCACCCTAATTTGAGTTGGTGTTATCATTTGTCGCAATTTCAGATTTTTGTGTGCCGTGTCTATTGTTATTTCCGTTTCAGTGAGTTGGTAGTACCCACCTATTGGTTTTTAAATAATAATATTTGTTTGCATATTGTTATTTGGGTTAACTCTAGCATCACTAAGATTTGAAAATCTATGAATAACTTAAAAGACATTGTGCCAAAAAATTTTACAAAACAATCTAATGTAAGTGATCCTTCTAAACTTTAATTGAAATATTTAAATCGATAAATCTGTTTAGTAGAAAGGCTCAATGAGTGGACCTTATCACCCTGGATTAAAAAGTAATCCTGCGCAAGTTTTATTGACTAAAATTTAAAAAGGCCTGTAAGTACGAATCTTAAAACTTTGATGATACTCTCAGCAAGGAGGCCCAAACCATGGTATCAATTGGGTGGTAAAAAGATCCAAGTCCTCAACCAGTAAGCCTAATCAATCGGGTCAGCATTACGTATATTTGTTTTAAGTCATTTAACCAGTATGTGTTACTCATTTGCATGAATATAAAATTGACACATAATAGTGATATATATCAATTCTATAATTTTCTACACTTCTTGAACTACATGTTCAACCTCAAGTTAGTTGACACATATCTTAATTATTACTAGAAGTCAACTCAATGTCTTGGTTAACTATTTTTTTTAAGCAATTCAAATATTTCCTTGCATATTAGGATTTATGCAAGTTTTCTTACTAATTTTTTGTTGTTTATATGATTTTGAGATTATTTACTTTTGGTTACATGTACTATAACTGTAAGCCAAAAAGAATCCAACAGTTGATTTCCAGGTCCTATAATTTTGATAACTATTAGGCTTCACGCATACATATGGATGAGACCAAAAGGTTAAAGAACACCTCTAAAACCTAACTCATACCTATCTTGTCTTTTATGAGTATGCTTGACCAAAGAAACTACTAATTAATTATGATTTCCCCAAAAACCATAATAGACAGTTGTTGCTATTGGCAGTTTCATTGACTGCTTTAATGAAAGCTGCCATTTCCTGCCATCACATGCAAGCTACTATGGTGTTATGCCTTGTTGGTAGGGCTGTCAAAACAGCTCGTTGTTCGCAAACAGCTCGTGTTTGATTCGTTCGCTAAGCCGAACACAAACAAAATTTTGTTTCGCTAAGCAAACGAGCCGAACACGAACAATTTTTTACGCTCGATATAATAAACAAGCCGTTAAACAAGCCGAACACAAACAAAATTTTGTCCGTTCGTGTGTCCGTGCGTGTTTTCTGCTCGAAATATATATATATATATATATATATGCTCGGCTCTGCTAGGGTTTGGCTTGACGGCAAACCCTAGCAACTGTTACGGCTTCGCTGCTTCTTCTCTGATGTCTTCACGCCCGACTTCTGTTTCGCGCCTGATTATTGTTTCGTCTCCCTGGGTCTCGCGAGTTTTGCTCTGCGGCGCGACCTTCCCGTCTCGCAAGCTTTCCCGACTCGGCTCTGTGGCTCCTCTGTGGTGTGGCTCGTCTTCTCGCGATTGTTCCGGTCTCGCGAGTTCTGCCGCTTCCCATCTCGTAAATTTTGTTCTCGGCTCTACGGCTCCTCTGCGGTGCAGCTCGTCTTTTTGTGATTCTTCCGGTCTCGCGAGTTCTGCCGCTTCCCGTCTCGCGAATTTTGCAGTTTCCCGTCTCACGGCTCCTTCCAGTCTCGCAAGCGGCTCGGGAGTACTCGGCTCTGCGGCTCCCGCATGTTCACAGCTTTGGTCGACGCCATTTTTCCCGTGTTTTCTTAACGCCACACATGGCTTCAGATATATCGTATGCAGCAGCCCTCACAGGTGTCCATGCCTCAACTACACTTAAATCGTGTTATTTCCCTCCTTCGTTTGAGTGACTCTTTCCCTCCTTCGTTTGAGTGGACGAAGAACATCAAGAAACCTGATATGAAGAACGGGAAGTCTGACATCTTTTTTACAGAAGCTGAAGGTATTCAACATGTTTCCTCCTGTCGTCTAAATTTGGTTGGGAAGTTTCTATCTGATCAACCCAAAATGGAGCTTATTTGCAAGGAATTTTAAATTATGCACCTTGTTGGGGAGTAGAAAATTAGACTATTAGGTGAGAGACACATTCCTATTCAAATTAATAACGAAGAAGATTACACGTGCTTATTTGCTAGAAGGATAATCTGAATTGATAACAGAGCAATGAAGATTCTAAAATGGTCTGTGGATTTTGACCCATAGACGGAACCACCAATCATTCCGGTTTGGATTCGCCTCTATGGTCTGAAATTTCATTAGTTTTTCAAAAAGTGTTGTATTCTATTGCATCAGCTTATGGTAAATCACTCAAGACAAACATTCCTACTTTTAATCTTTCTCGTCCATTTGAAGTCAGACTACTTGTTGAAAAAGACATTACTTCTTCCACTTCTACGGAAATTTGATTGGGCACACAACATCATGGATATTGGTAGAAGGTAGAGATTGAGCATTTTACTTCGTATTGTTTGAACTGTCGTATGTTCGGTCACTCCAATTCTCAATGTCATCATCTACATCCTCATCTCAGACCAAAAAAATAAAGTACTCCGCTAGAGGCAGTGATTCCAACTCCTAATCAGCTCCAAGTTATTGACACTATCGATCATCAAAAGGATACACCTGAAGACGTCACTATTCCCGCAGGCAATATATCAACCATTCAGTCTCCACACATTGTTGTAACTCCCCCGTCTTTGGAACCTCCTATCGTGGAGGCAAGAGAGATTCTTCAGACTCTGTCTGCCCTTGAACCTATCACTGATATTACAGGTGAAAATACATTTGTTGCTTCACTACCGCCTCATCAAGTCCAGAAAGATGTCAATGTTACTCAAACTCAGGGGGACCATGATGTGCAACGTCCTACACCTGTCTGGTCACCTTTGGACAAATTTATTAATCAGATGAGTCAATCCTCGGATGAGGACTGTCAGGTCTACACATCCAGGAGGAAGAAGAAGAATGGAGACATACTTGAGCTCAAAAATCTGATGGATGATATTTTGGTTACATCAAGTAATGATACACACCTTACCAATTTGTTAGCTGGCTCTCTTACGAGAACTAGAGACAGAGGAAAAACTAAAGTAAGACGTCCCTAGCACCATTGCACCTGTTTCTTCTCATACAACTTATCTGTACATTTTCTTCTTTAATATATTAGCCCTTGGGCTTTTTATATATATATATATATATATATAATGAGTATTATTTTTAAATAATTTAATTGACTACAATGCTACAAAGATTTATAATCAATTAAAATTACTAATTAAAAATAGAATAAAAATATATTAAATTCTATTTAAATGAATATTTTAATATAAATAATGCGATTTCAATGTCGCCCTACCCTTAACATTTTACGGCCGTGTGATTAGAGTCATCAAAATAGCTCATTGTTCGTGAATACTCGTGTTCGGCAAGATAAACAAGCGAGCTAAACACAAACAATTTTTTTTAGCTCGATGAATAAACGAGTCAAACCTGAACAATGATATTTTTTAACAAATTGAGTCTGAACTCGCTCAAGCCCAGCTCATTTACACCCCTAACAGTTGCATGCATGACTAGGGTAGTCAAATTGGTTTTTTGTTCGCGAAGAGCTCGCGTTCAACTGGCTAAGCAAACAAGCCTAACACGAACAGTGGTATTTTTTAAAGAGCCGAACACGAGCTGAGCCCAGGCTCGCTCGTGTTCTACTCGTTTACACCCTGACTTGTTGGCACATAACTGATACAGTTGTTAATGCTCACATTTCGCAGGTTTCTAAACCCTAGGCTTTTGCCACTTATTTGGCATTAAAACAGTGGCATGCCTGGCCCTTACTACTATGCATTTTGCAACTGCTGTGTTAACTGCCTAAAATTAAGGAGCTGAAGTGCACATGCTTGAATTTATTGATTTATCCACTTATGCTTGATAGTGAAATATCATATGTGATGTGATAGGCTGACAGATACAGATAACCTGCGCAAGAAAAACACAAGTTCTGACGAAATGAGTCTGGATAGGGAAATAACTGAATTCGTGATTCTTATAATGAAGATCGGAATATGTCATTTATTATCAAAGGGATCATGGATAAATGTTGCGTTGGAAACCGCCAATATTTGTAAGTTGTTATTATAGCCGATGGGTTGAGTGACGACTTAAAGAAAAGAAATAAGTCTAGGCCTATGCATATATAAAGTGGCATTCATAAGACGAGAAAGTTTAGGATAAGAATGAAAGTAAAAGTAAAATAAAGGCATACAAATTTTTGCATAACAGAGTAATAAAATCATTGCCAGTATCAGTTTGATTATTATTGACTACTACATCTTATACTACAATTACTTCATGCTTTCTATACTTTTAAGTACTTATGTGTATTTATTAACGTTAATGTTAATGCTTATACTAGTCACTTACAAGCATGTATGTTGCTTGTTTTATGTCTATTAAATTTTATTTTAATATTGATTAACTCACTGAGCTTATAAGTCATCAAATATTATATTGTTGTTTTTCAGGGGAGGTAAAGAGTAGGTGGGCAGTTGACCATGTGAATTGACTTTTTATCAACTTCTGGGGTATGTACGGTTTTTATATTAAAGTGTTTAGGAGCTTTGTATATAGTTTCAGAATTAGTTCTGCATGCTTCCGTTCGTATTTTGATACGAACGAAAATGGGATGGATTAAAGTGTAATGATTTTCTTGAGACAATTTGGTAAGCCTATTTTCTACTCAGCTTAAGGGAGGGTGGGTTCGTCCCTTAGGGTTAACTCACTGAGGGACTAGTATAAGCTAATTTACCTTATTTAGATTATTATTAGGGTTAATTTTGTTTTGAGTCAAAATTATTGTTAATCCTTGATTTTGGGATTTTTGGGTTTTGATATATGCAATAGAGATTATTTTCTCTAGTTCTTTTTTGTCGGAGTGTTGCATCCTTAAATCTTTTTCAGGTAGTAAGTTTGTAGCCTCATTGGAACAAGATAATGATCTCTCCGGAATATCTGAAGACTTCCTACACTGTCGGTCTCAAGCCGGCCTGTAGTTTTCTTGCTTCAGCTTGGTGTCCAACCGCCACAAAACCTAATTTCTCAAATGTCATCATCTTTTCACCCTCTTTTCTCGTCCTACAACTTACACAACCCCTCTCTTGATCACCCCAAACCATCCAATAATCTTAGAAATTTTTTTTGATGTGCATGACTATTAAGAGCTTAAAAAAAATTCCAAGATCAGAATTTGGATATGCATGTTTGCCAATAATGTATTGAGCTATCCACCTACATAGACATTTATTCAAGAGATAAAATTTGAATCTAAAATTAATATGCGTGGAAAGAAATTGCCATCATGAACAGATTACATAATTATGTCTACACGTACGAACGAATATTGGATGGATTAAAGTGTAATGTTTTTCTTGAGACAATTTGGTAAGACTAATGTTCTACTCACCTAATCCTGATGCACTTCATAATGAGTGCCGATAAAAATTGTGCCTGGCTCAGTTGCCCTCCCTGTTACACTTTTGGTTGACCTGAGAGGATTGACTAGGGTGAGACATAAGGGCAAGACGGACCCCATAGGGAGATATATTTACCTTACTTAGATTATTATTAGGGTTAATTTTGTTTTGAGACAACATTATTGTTAATTCTTGATTTTGGGATTGCGGGTTTTGATATACGCAATAGAGATTATTTTCTCTAGTTCTTTTTTGTCGGAGTGTTGCATCCTTAAATCTTTTTCAGGTAGTATGTTTGTAGCCTAATTGGATCAAGATATGATCACTCTGGAACATCTGAAGACTTCCTACACTGTCGGTCTCAAGCTGACCTGAAGTTTTCTTGTTTCAGCTTGATGTCCAACTGCCACAAAACCTGATTTCTCAAATGTCATCATCTTTTCACCCACTTTTCTCGTCCTACAACTTACCCAACCCCACTCTTGATCACCCCACACCATCCAGTAATCTTAGATCGCTGTCACAAACAGTGAAAATTTTTTTTGATGTGCATGACTACTAAGAGCTTAAACAAAATTCCAGGATCAGAATTTGGATATGCATGTTTGCCAATAATGTATTGATCTATTCACCTACATCGACATTTATTCAAGAGATAAAAATTTGAATCTAAAATTAATATGCACGGAAAGAAATTGCCATCATGAACAAATTACTTTATGCCCGCATAAGCCAATTAGTCTTTTTACATAGAATTTTGTACAAGTAAAACATAATCATGTTCTATTTAGCAAACTTCTAATACCTCAGCATGAGGTTTAGCGAAAAAGTCGGAATAAGTAAAATGTGACACTAGAACCAAAAGAACTGTAGTAAAAAGTAATTTCATAGACATAAATTTTACCTCAAATTCACCACCAAATTGTGCTCCATACACCAATATCTTTTTAGGAACACAACCCCGAATGACGCATCTGCAATATCATTACTAGCAGTGAGTAATCGACTGGAATATAAATTCAGAAAACCAAATTAACAGCAATTACGGCACATAGACACATGTTACACCTATAGGCCGTTCAGCAAAAATGAAAAATTCATGCGGAAAGGCCTTCATGACTCATTGTATGGTCCTCATCAACAGAAAGAAACACTGGCATGGAGTATAACTTCTGACAACGTCATGAAACTTACGTTCCACCAATTCCTCCTAGAGATTCAGAACTAATAGGATTGAATGGAAGCTCACAGATCGCCACCTGCAACAGGATTCACAACTCTGTTGTAAGAAGTTGAACAAGATAAAGTTAAAAATGCCCATTATTGGATGTAAGAAAAGAAATACATGAGATGATCTAAAGTAAAACAAAACAACAATGAACAGAAAATCCCACTATGGTTTATCAAGAAAATGAACAATGAGGGAGGGCAATGCCAAAGCGTACATGCCTAGGGCTGATTTACATTACTACAATATTTTGGGTGAACTTTTGGAAGTCAACAAAAGTACATAAGAGTACCCTCAAATGAAGAACAGACTAAGAAAAAAACACTTTGAAACAGAATTCTCGCATGCCTCATTAACCAGAAAGGCTTGACAGGATTGGATCAAATCATTCATAAACAATGAAGAGGCCGCAATCAATCAAATAGAGATGGTTCCATAAAAAATCCATCTTCGGCAACCGAATTTTAAAGGCCATCATTTCAGTACAAGAGAATAGCCTACCCAGTTACCATTACAGCATATATAGTAATCAAGCCCATGCACCTTTGCTAAAAGAGAAATAGAATACCAAACCATAGAATATGACAGAATACAAAACATTAAAATGAAAATAAATTTAGAACAGGAAAAACTTGTGTTGATTTTAGGTTTAATGAAAGAGAGCTCATCAAACCTAAACTTTTTCATCAAGCTATAAAAATTATTAACGAAATCTGAAAATGATTTCGTGTAGCTCAAAAGTGTCGGAAAATATACTTTTACCCTAAGCATAGAGAGATTGGATTCCAAGTTGAAGATCATATACTTCTCAAGGTTCTACCTATACGTGGAATCATAAGATTAGGCAAAGTGGACCTCAGCCCCACTCACTTTATCGACCCTTCTGAGTTGATTGAAAGAGATGGTTGATAGAATTTCATATTGGTTGGCTCTTCTTCTAAGACCAGCGTTGGCTCTTCTTCTAAGACCAGCCAGCAAAAGTTGGCTCTTCTTCTAAGACCAGCAAAAGTTGGCTCTTCTTCTAAGACCAGCAAAAGTATGCAATATTTTTCAAGTTTCACTACTACAGAAATTTATGCATAATGATTCTCATATTATTTAGTTCAAGTCAATGTAGACTTGAGAAGATCTAAGTTATGAAGAAGTATTGAAGCGCATTATAAAGCGCCATGTTCAACAAACTTTATCATTGCGCCCTCTTTTGCCAGAGTATTTTAGAATATTTAAACAGAGCATGAAACAACATTGGTGGTGGAAGAAAAGATGATCGGAACGTTTGACTTACTTGAATTGACATATTCAAGTAAGTCCTATATTATTTGATAACGATATATAACTTGCATATTATTCCATATTTAAATTTAATAATCGTATTCTAATTTGCTTCGAAGTCAAATTTTTGCCTAGCTGTTGCTGGTGATTAAATTTTCCTATAACCCTAGCCACATGCCGCCTCCTTCCTCCTTTGACCAGCAGCTGTCACACGCCCTTGTCTCTTCTACAAAAACCTTAGTTGCCAACCCTTCTTCCTCTTTCGCTAGAAACAGATGAATCATCTTCTTTCTCCTCGCTCACAATTTCATATAATAAACTTTTTTCAACTTTATGCTTATTACCAAAGTCGATGTCTACCTCATTTTAATATAGATATATTATGCTCTCTATAACCATAGACCTCACTTTAGATGATGATGCACAGTATCGTTTAACATTTATAAGTTGTCCTTTGATAATCATAATTATCTTTGAATTGACATATTCAAGGGTTTAATGGGTTTAATAAGAGAATTCGTGGAATCATGATTTACACCCATAAGACAGATTAAATCCTTCCAATGATATTGATTAATTAAAATCAATTGTGAGGTAGCATAGTGATGCGTGCTAGAAAATTCGTGGTTGTAGAGTAATGAATTTTGTCTTAGCGTTGCACAAGAATTCATCATACACTCAAATAAAAGAAAACAATCAGCAGTGATACCAAAATTTTTTACGTGGAAAACCCGTAAAGCGAAAAAACCGCGGGGTCTGACCCAGATGATCACAAAGACCCCTTATCCGACATACGGCAAATGATTAAAAAGTCTTCCAAGTTACAAACTCGATCTGCGGATGAACTTGTTGCAAAGAATGGGCGGCGAGCAATAATAATCAGCGGCGGCCAGCAAATGGGGGTCGATAGTGGTCGGCGATGGCCGGCGGTGGTGTGAACTTCAGCTCCTTTTCAAAGCTTCAAGTTGTTCCTCAAGCCTCAAACTTTCCTCCTTTCTCATGGATGGGTAGGGCTCTATTTATAGAGTTCCAGATACAATTAATACAGGAATATAAATCACTTTGATCGTACAGTCTGGCAAGGTTCCCTTGATCGGACGGCGTTTGATGGACATTTGAGAGTCTTAATGATGTTTGAATTGAGCAATCTTGAGCTAATTGGATTCATCTTCTCGTGAAGCTCAGATTGATTATAAACTCGTCGAATTTGACATCTGTTTGACCTTCCAAATGTGTCCGAAAAACTTTTTAAAATGATTTAATGGCTTGATTTGCGCTTAATTTGACTCGAATCTTACCAATTTTGATATTATTAGTTCTGTCTCATCGAGCCGATCAGTTTGACTGTAAGTTTATTGAAAATAGAGCTCTGGTTGACATTAATAGAGCTCTGGTTGAAATTAAATTAAAGTTTGAATATTTTTTGCTCAAAAGATTGCTTCGAAATCCATGTCATGCCTCGAGATTCATGTCGGATAATGAAAATTTATTGATGACGTATCAATTGCCTCCATATTTTTGGACGAGACCGTTTTCTTCATTTAAAAATCTTAAGTTTGGAGCACTTTATATATTTATTATAATATATATATATATAGTATATATATATTTATATTTATATAATATTAAATCTTAATGGTTTTATAAGCATAAAAATTAACGTGCACATAGTAAAAAAATAAAGTTTAGCTTATTGGTTGTCACATTTTGCTTCTTGAGGTGGAAGTTCAATCTTAGGCAAACTGCATCATACAAATTTTTTTTTGTTTATTCTTTGTAAATATATAAATTTTGGTGATAGAAATATAAACATATAGGTAAATTTTTTATAAGTTTTCATGTATATATAAAGGAATTATATGTATAAATTAAAACGTAAATATGGAAAATTAAAAGATTTGAACATAACTTAAGCATATGCATATGAAACCGCTAAATGCCAAACATTGAGAATTTGAAAAGGTTGCATTAATTTGAAAATGTTGTATATAATTTAGGTATATGAAACCATTAAATTTCAACCATTAGGAATTTGAAAAGTTTGTATATAATTCACATTTATCAACTTGTTATTTTTCTTTTTCTTTTTTATTTGGAATGAGGAAGGTGAAAGGTGGAAGGTGGAAGGTGGAAGGTGGAAGGTGGAAGAGACAGAAGGCCAAAAGTGGAAGGTGAAAGTGTTAGAAAATTAATGCAGATTTTAATTATTTTTTTTAATAATTTTTTCATCAATATGAGAGATTTTTTATCATGTAGATAGGCAAACCAGATGAGGATGGAGGTATAGTTCCCCACTCTGAGTAGCAAGCAATCAACGAGATCGTCTTTCATGTTGCGACACAAAAAAAAATCGTTATCATCCTGCGCAGAAGGTGATCAACGAGATCATCTTTCATGTTATGGTACAAAAGAAAGTTGTCTTCATCATGCTTAGCAGGCGACCAACGGGATCTTTTTTCTTGAAGAAGGTGCAGAAAAAATTCGTCCCGACCTATGTAGCTGACAATCAACGGGATCTTCTTTCAAGTTGTTGTGAAGTTGATAGTCGTCCCCGTCCTGCGTAGCAGACAATCAACGTGATCTTCTTTTGCGTCGCTGAGATGAAAAAATTATCTTCATCCCTGCCCAGCAGGTAACTCGGGATCTTCTTACTTATTGTTGATGTGAATTCTGGTGGAGATGAATAAATGTTAAATTTTTCCGCAACACTTTGAGGGGTAGGTTTTCATACTTCTGTAGCAGCAATATATGGAGAATATCGTCCTTTTGAAGATCAGCAGAAACACCAAAATTTTGAAGAGGAACCCACCACTAGTCGAAGATGAGCTGACCTCTTGTAGCCTTTGTACCAGTTCTTGTTTATTTTTATGGTTTTTTTAATCATCTGATGTGGCATTTGAAAATGATGATAATGTATTTTTTTTGTTATTTTCGATGTTGTTGTGGCTCTTCAATCATGTAAAATTTTGCAATTAAAGTTAGCACATATTCTTTATAAAATAGAGAATTGCGTACATTTTGAGACTCATGTCTGCTGAAGTTGTGCCCTCTCAGTCCTATGCCTTATAGGAATTTGAAATTAATTGTTGTCTTCTAAGGCTTGTAGCTCTCTAAGGTTTTTGTTGTACTTGTGGCTTCTGAAACTTGTAACCTTCTGAGGTATTTGATGTACTTGTATCTTTTAAGACTTGTAGTAATCCGAGGACTTTGAGTGGAGGCCCTATCAACCACTTGCTCTCTTGAAGTCTTTCTAATGAGAACTCTGTCCACAACTAGTTTTTCATCGAGACATGCGTCTTGGGCTCATCTTTCAAGGACATGGTAGTTTTCCATGGAGTTTTTGTTTCTTAGACTCGACTTCCAGGTGTACTGTATCATCTAATCAAGCATTTTTTCTTTAGCTTGACTTCTAAGGGCATGGTAGTTTCTCATCGAGTTTTGTCTATTGGGATTGACTTTCGGGAGGATCGTATCATCCCATTATGTCTTCCTTTTGGCCTCGACTTCCAGGACTACCGTATCATCCCATCAAGTCTTACCTATTGAACTCGACTTTCAGGGGCATAGTATATTCTCTTTGAGTTTTGTCTCTTAGGCTCGACTTCCAATGATACTGTATCATCCCATCAAGTCTTGCTAGTTGGGCTTGACTTTCAAGGGCATGGTAGCTTCCCATTGAGTTTTTCCCCTTTGGCTCGACTTACGAGGGTACCGTATCATCTCATCGAGTCTTGCCTCCTGGGCTATACTTTAAGGGGTATGGTAAAGAGCTTGTTTGTCGCTTGTCCTCAATGGGACTTTCTACACAATAATGTTTCATTTGAAAATAATAAATTTTCATTCAAATAACAATACAAAACAAATGAAAATTTTGCTAGAATAAAATTAAGAGTTTATAAGTCAGTATTTTTCTCAAAGAAGATAATTTGGAGTTGTACTTCTCATTCAATAACCCCGATAATTTTGTTACGGTCCCTTTCACCTTGTTCTTGTAAGTAGCGACCCAAGTGAACTTGGTGTATAAGATTTTTTATTTCTTTCTTTAGTTGAAAACATCTTTCTGTTGAATGTCATTTAATTTGGTGGAAATGACAATATTAAGACTAGTCTTCACCATTTTTTATTTTTTAACAGTCTTGGTCACTTGACGACATCTTCATCCTTGATGGTCATTAGGAAGTTGGCACGTGATGTGTTAAGTAGCGTGTAACCTTTTTTCTAGTCAAGATTCATGATTCCCTTGCGATCTAAACTTTTCCTTTCTGAGATCTGATCGGTATCCCTAGCATTATTTTTGCGCTTGCCCCCCAATCGTTTGAATTATTCCTTGTGTGCACTGATGGTCTCATCTGCAGAGATTTGAGCTTCGACGCGATAGACAAGATCGGCATAAGAGTGAACTGTCTTCCGCATCATTGATGAGTAGAAAGATCCTGGGCGGAGCTATCCAAGAAATACTCCTCTTAGTAACTCTGAATCTGCTTCTGGAATCTAGCGGGCTTGAGTAGAGAACCTGCAGAGGTATTCCTTGAGGGACTTCACCTCATTCTGTTCTGGAATCTAGCGGGCTTGAGTAGAGAACCTGCAAAGGTATTCCTTGAGGGACTCCACCTCATTCTGGCAAAGTCCCGATAAATGGATGAATCTTTGATGATTTTTATATTTGT
>NW_018164875.1:427232-433593 GCF_001263595.1 Phalaenopsis equestris
TATATATATATATATATATATTTAAACGGGCTCATGATTTTTTTATTCATAAACATTTCTAATCTTATAGAGTTTGATGCGGACTAAAAAATTTGTGGCGGTAGAGTGATATATTATTGTGTTAATATTGTACGCAAATTTAACACATATTCAAAAAAGAGAAGACGATTAGTAGTGACGCTAGAAATTTTTATATGAAAAATCCGGAAATAAAAAAAAACTATGAGGTTTGGCTCAGTTGTAAAAATTCATTATTAGTTGATGATTATAGAGATCCCTCGTCTCACATGCGAGAAAGGGTTTCAAAGCACTCTGCATTACAACGTTGACGTGTGGATAAACATGTTACGAAGGACGAGCAGTGGCTCGTAGCAACTGTCGGAGGCCGACGGGTGGTAGTCGATGGTGAGGTCGATGAATGATGGTCAGTGATGGTTGACGACAGTCGGCGGTAGACTGTGGTCAACGACAACAATAGTGGTGTTGGACTTTAGCTCATTCTTAAAGCTTCAAGTTCTTTCTCAAGCCTCAAGCTCTTCTCCCTTCCAAGAGAGAGGTTTGACTCTATTTGGCTCATTCTTAAAGCTTCAAGTTCTTTCTCAAGCCTTCTTCCATTTCTCATAAGAGGGGGACTCTATTTATAGAATTTCGGGTACAATTAATGCAAGAATATGAATTACTGTCATAACACGGTCTGAAGAGTTTCCCTCAATCGGAAGGTGTTTGATGGACATTTGAGAGTCTTAATAATGATAGAATTGAGCGATCTTGGGCTTATTAGATTCGTCTTGTCGAGATGCTCAAATCGTCTATAAGTTTATCAGATTCGACATCAGTTTGACCTCCCAAATGTGCCTAAAAACTTTCAAAAGCAGTTTAATGACTTCATCTGGCATTGATTTGACCTTAATTTGACCAATTTTGATATCATTGGATCTATCTCGTCGAGCCGGTCAGTTTGACTGTAAGTTGCTGAAATCGGAGCTTTAGTTGACTCTGAATTGAAGTTTGAATATTTTTTGCTCAAAAAATTATCTCCATATTCGTATCATGCCTCGAGATTTGCGTCAAATGATAAAAATTTGTTGATGTATATCACTTAGATTGTTGAGGTTATGCAAATTTTGATAACTAGCTGAATTTGATATCCTTATTTATGTGATTATACAACAATCAAAAGATTGTATTGTCCATAACCTTTGAGTTGAGTTCAGTCCACTACACTATTGGCCAAACCTAAAATAAATTCAGAATTTTAAATGTAAGTAGTTGTCATTTATTAAGGGATAAAAACACTTTCTTTTTTATTATGAGTGTTATTCTTATTATTTGTATTAGTTTCCTAGATATTTTTTGAAGTGTTAGTGCTATCATTGAAACTCAATTATTTGATATACATATGGCACATATATCTCTTTATATTTCTAATAAAATATTATATTGCATAAATAGTTTGTCTTAATTCATTGCTACTCAATTTCCTATATATTGAATAAATTTACGTAATTGCAATACTTATTTTTCTTGTACATTAATAATGTTAAATATAACATATTTTATTCATGCAAAAAACATATTTTAAAATACAATAACCTTGGTCATATAATTTATAAAATATCAATTGAAAATTTATAAAATAATTTGCTTGTATATAGTGGTATTTAAGTCAGCAAAATCCATTTGGATATAGCTATCAGGCTAACAGGCTCTCAGAGTAACGATTCTATAGAAAATCATTAAGTAGTCGCGGTACTATACAAAATCATTAGCTTTTCTTATGTTGATGTTTATCATCCAGATTTCAAGATAAATGAAAAAAATGGGCTACATATATATAAATTAAAATGCAATTGAATAATATGTGACTATTGAGACATAGTTAATAAGGCGTGATTGTACTCAATATGATTGCATTGGGAAATGTAAAGTATAACGTTATAGTTTATAATATTTTAAAAAATTAAACATGGCATCGCACGTTGAAAATCAATTTAGAGCAAGTGATACCATTGAAATATTATGATAATTTACTAGCATTTATTACCTAATAGCATAAATAATAAATAATGCTTTGTTATTACTTATATTAAAATTCTCGCATATATTCTGACTTATGCTTTAATAAATAATCATTATTTTTGAACTTAGTTGGTCAGACTCACTCATGATAATTTTTCATATAGCAAATTCTAACAGTGTGTTTGGTGGATTATCACCATAGGAGCAAAATTTTCAAGCTTAATTTGATATTTTAAGTTTATTTATATGTCTTTTGGTGTTAGATAGTTTTTGCTTTTGCAATTATTTTCCTTGAGTTTCTTTCTCATTAAATATTGTTCTACTTCCTTCTGCGGTGATAAGTTTTCTTCATTTAAGGAAATGTTATTTCTCAATTGCTTATTCTAATAGATTTTATTTATAATTGCTTGCGTATGAACTTTTTTTATCGAGTACAAAACAAGTTTTTGTAATTATTCAGCACATCCCATGTTCCTAAGATGTATCGCCTCCGGACTCAATAGTGTGACATAAACACGCCAATAGTCTCGGCTGCTGGCCTGCAATGCTAGCTCCTCTCCCATAGCTACCACCAGCTCGTCATGGATCTACTTTAACCAGGGTCCTTGCTGCTAGCGGAACACCTTGGCAAGCACCAGCCACTAAAGGAGTCGGAAAGCATAGAGAAACCTATCATCTGATGGTTTCGTCTCCTTTAATAGACTACGGGGGTGTTTGGCCGGCAGGTCGGATTTACGTTAATAGGATTTATCAAATCCGGATTTCTGGCGAGCACGTGACGAGAACGAAGGTCGAGAGCAACGGAACGGTAAATCCATTAAATCTGCCTCTCTATGGGACTTACGAAATATGATGTGCAGATGGAACGGAGGTGGAGAAGACGGAACGGCGGATTTAAGTTAAATACATGGCCAAATCCTATTAACAGTGGGCTACCAAACACTCCCGTAGAGTAAGTAGCTCGGATGAAAGATTAAGTTTAACAGCAGATTTTGACTCCAAGTCTAAAGCCGATTTCACAAAAAAATCTCTTCCAAATCATACAAAATAATTTTGAGATTGTAACTTGATTTCAGCTGAAATCAGTAAAGGAACTTAAATCTCCATCAACCAAAACAGTAGTCGACAGAGTAAATATTAGCGGTAAAACTTCTTCCCCCCAATCATTAGACTCATCCATCAGCCCAAAAAACACAAAAGCATCCCACTCTTGAAAATTAAAATAAAAAAACAAAACAACTAAAAAAAATCATCTAACATCTCTTTCGATCCTTCACGTTTTCCAACAAAACCTTGACTCATCATACTCATATTCATGCACAAATAGGGGGTGTGGCTTCGATCCTTCACGTTTTCCAACAAAACCTTGACTCGTCATACTCATATTCATGCACAAATAGGGCTACGAGGCTGAAGATCACTGAAAGAGGGGGGGAGTTGAACTAACCTTAGCTCCAAAGCCTGCAGAAGTTCTAGCAGCACGGACTCCTCCACTCCCAGCCCCGATCACAAAGAGATCAAAATCGTAGCTCTCCTCCTCCACTGCCCCGGCGGCAGCAGTATCGCCCTTCTTCTCCCCATCAATCAGCATCTTCCTGGGCGTCGACATGCTTCCGCTCCTCTGTAGAACCTCGATCCTGCGCGATCGACTCGACTACGGTGTGGATCCTCGGCGTCGACTGCTTAATTTGACAGAATCGTTTGATTGTAGTTTTTTTGTGACTGAGAGGAGGCTCTTCTATAATATTTATATCTTAATTCTTGGCCACATTCATTGAATCGGAAGTCGATACATATTCAAGAAAAAATTATACACTACGGTGTGAATTTCATTATATTGTACCTTTTATTATGGAGATATATTTATATACGTGCGGTGCGTACGTCAGGGAGGTTATTCAGAGGGTATTGGGGGTTATATCCGCATTATACCCCATGTAACTTCTATGTAACTTACCTTTAACCTATTTGTAACTCTAGTAAGTTTTGCGCTTCTGTTTTCATATATTTGTAGGTTACAGATAGATTACAGGGAGATTACAAGGGTATAACGTGAATATATCCTTTATATTACAGGGAGATTACAAGGGTATAACGTGAATATACCCTTTATTACCCTCTGAATAACCTCCCAGACGTACACAGCGCTACGTACGTCTTATGTACGCAGCGCTGCGTATGTCTTATGTACGCATTTTTTTCCCTTATTATGTGGTAGGATTCACAATGTTCACGTTTTTTACCGCACATCTGATTACGGGAAGTAATATTAAGTAATATTTTCTCGTACAATTTGAATTTTTTATGTAAATTATTTAGTGTAAATGTGAATTCAACGAATGAGATGTTGATTGGACATTTTCTCCCGCATTCAATGATCTATTATTTGATATTCATCGGCCTAAAAAATCATAATAACAATGTGAATTGAGGGATTTTGTACATCCACATGAGCTACATCACTATAAGGAGAAAATATGTCTAAACCTAATTATCCACTTTGTGATTTTTATCTTGTAAATAGTGAATCAAGTGCCATGCTCGAATATCACAAACACATCTAAGCCAAGAATGAGTAAAATATCACATCATCGTTCTTAGGAACTTATAAGTATTAGACTTAAAGGTTTTGTCTCACTACTCCACAATACTTACTGTTACACAATTAAGTTCCACAAAAATAAAGGTGTTTTTTTTTTTCTTGCCTTGGTTGTTGTATTTTGAACAATTTTAGATGAAAATAATAATAAGTAGCATCAGCCACAATTATGTTTCGGAAGAATTGTGCAGTTACCTACGACTAGAGCTATCAAAACGGTTCGTTGTTCGCAAACAGCTCGTGTTCGATATATATATATATATATTTGATGAGTAGTATTTTTAAAAAAATTAATTGGCTAAAAGGCTACAAAGATTTATAATCAATTAAAAGTATTAATGAAGAAAATAGAATAAAAACTATTAAATTAAATTCAAATGATGTTTTAAATCTTGCACCAATGCTTAACATTATATGGCTACGTGATTAGTGTTGTCAAAAAGACTCTTTGTTCGTGAACGACCCGTTCGGCTCGCTAAGCAAATGAGTCGAACACGAACACACTTTTTGAGCTCAAAATATAAACGAGCCGAACACGGGCTGACTCACGACATGGTAGTTGAAAGTATAATTTGAATTAGATCCAAATCACACAATTGCTCTTTGGATTAGTCTTTCTAGAAAAAAAAAAATCAAAATAATTCATTACTTCTTGGAAAAGAATTCATTACTTTTTGGATGCTTTTCATAATTGAACTCAATAATTATGCACTATTAAGTGGTCCTCACTTTAGTGAAAAAACAACTTCATTTAATTTGGCCGTTCCTATCAACTGCAAATTTTTGGTATAAAAATATAACATATCCATCATCCGCTTACAAAAATGATATATATCTAATCCATACATAAAAATGTGTATTTCAAATGTTAATTTTTTTTTCATGCAAGATAAGCATACGAATCGAGTATTTGGAGGCGCGCATTTTCTATTCGGACACCTGACGTACCTCTACGTGCGGTAGAAGTTATTTCAAAGTTATTTTCAGGTTATTTCTAAGTTATTTTTAATAATCCAGAAATAATGCTTTACTTAGTGATAATTTTATATGTTATAAAATATTTGAAAGACATAAATATAGAAATTAAAGTTTAAATATTAGATATATAAATAAATAAGAATTGGGGTTGTAGACATGTGAAAAGCCATTCATAATAGTAGGTGCAATGGCCCCATTAAGGATGCTTTGCAGGAAAGCGGATGCGGCCTGTCGCTTGCAAGGGCCATTTGGTAAATTCAGTTTTCGATTCTGACATTTCTAAGGATTACCAACCAATTAGGAGCTTTGCTTTTGAATTGTTGGAATAAAAAATGGTAGATTTTTATTGAATTTACAGCCCATGAATTAAAATATTGACATTTTTTTACAAATAGTTGAATAAAATAAGAATTAACAAACAACTCATGCCAGAAGGGGTTGATCATTAGGGGTGTAAACGAATCGAACACGAACGAACAGAGCTTGTGTTTTTACAATTAGGAGCTTTGCTTTTGAATTGTTGGAATAAACCATGAATTAAAATATTGACATTTTTACAAATAGTTGAATAAAATAAGAATTAACATACAACTCATGGTTGATGAGCAGGGGTGTAAATGAATCGAATATGAACGAATAGAGCTTGTGTTTGTGTTTAGTTCGTTTAAAATTTAATTTGTTTGAAATAAGCTTGTGTTCAAAATTATTCGTGAAGTCATTGTTCTTATTTGTTTCTTAACACGCGAACCGAACACGAGTTGTTCG
>NW_018164875.1:433869-438990 GCF_001263595.1 Phalaenopsis equestris
CATGAACTCATTGACGAACCAAACACGAACTATTTGCGGCCATTGATGAGATCCATTGATGAGATCATTAAAATCCCTTTTCTAAATCTGAGTGAAAAAAAGAAATTGACTAAGCTTTTGTCATAAGTGATCACATAATGGTTGAAATTGATGAAATGCATTAAAAAATAAGTTTAATAACTAACTCAGTTTGGCTAAAAAATTTACCAAAATATCTTGAGCCAATTTTTCCTTTAAATTGATAGCTTATTTATTTACAATATATATGTATACACATAAAAGATTTACATATATGTCACATAATTCTTATGCATATACCTCACCTATAATTTAATATTTACACAAATGCATATAGCAACTTAATGTCATAATTATTTTACTTGTGTGGTTGTGTGTGTCTATTATGTGTGCGCCTTACGCATGTATGTGCATGTATGCTTGTATGTATGTATGTTTGTTTATATATATGTGTGCACGTCCATTTGAACGTATGGATGGATGCATGCATGTATATATAAATATGTGTTTGGGTGTATGTGTGTATGCGTGTATGTATTTGTGTGTATAAGAGTTTGTTATGTTTGCAAGTGTATGTATTTGTGTGTATAAGAGTTTGTTATGTTTGCAAGTATATGTATGTAACCATAAGTGAATGTGTGTGTGTGTGTGTGTGTGTGTGTGTGAGACACTTTTGAAGAATGCATAAGCACTAAACTTTATAACCATAACCATCAAATCCAATAATTTGAACCCACCTTGATAACAAAAAAAAAAAAAAGGATAAACCAAAAATAAAGATATATAAAAATTTGCATACTAAAAATTAGAGAGTGTGTGTGTGTGGGTGTGTGGGTGTGGGTGTCTGCGTGTGTGCGCGTGTGTGTGTGTGTGTGGGTGTCTATATATATATATATATATATATATATATGGTGTCTTCTCTTACACTGTGACTCTTTTGAAGAATGCATGAGCACTAAACTTTATAACCATAACCATCAAATCCAATAATTTGAACCCACCTTGATAACAAAAAAAAAAAAAGGATAAACCAAAAATAAAGATATATAAAAATTTGCATACTAAAAATTAGAGAAGTTCACCTTCAAACTCCGACTTGATTGATCTGATTTCTTTAACCAATTCTGTTATGATAATCTCGTCCCAATCAAGTCCACTCGTTTAAATAATAAGTTCGGCTCAACTCGTCTACACCACAAACAAGTTGAATAATAAAAACAGAATAATAAAAACAGGCATTAACATACCTACCACCATATTATTATATATTTACATATCTAATACCAAAACCTTATTTTTTTACATTTATACCATCCAAATTTTTCATATCACATAAAAATTATAACTATTTTTACTTTAAAAAAAGTAAAATACACATTTTAATGCATAGGTAAGATGACATATATGTAAAAATCAAAGTTTAGGTGTTAGATATCTAAATACTTTGGAATTAAGTGATATGTTTATAAATCTTCCTAATAAAAATAGCATGGTCCCAAAAACAAAACTGACAACTTCTGAAAGATTATGTGACATGTTGAAGAAAGTCAGAAAATCTTGAATATTTAGGTTCCCATCCAATCTCAGCACGAGTCTTGGAGTTGTTCGTCCTCTTCGTCTGCTTATCACTGTTGCCTGCATAAACGTTCGAATTCATCAGCTCCGTTTGGTTTCAATGAAATTACAAAAAATGAAACAAAAAGGGGCATTTAAATACATAACACACAATTTTTATGTATTTTAACAGCTAAAATTTGCTTTTTACATTTACATCACCCAAATCTTTCATATCACATAAAAAATACAACTATTTTAACTTTTATAAAAGTAAAATACACATTTTTTTCATGCATCGATAAGGTGGCATATATGTAAAAATTGAAGTTTGCATGTTAGCTATGTAAATTCATAAGAATTGAGTGGTATGTATGTAAAACTTCCTTTTTTTACTCAGTCCACAGACCCATATGTGCTTAGATTCAAACAAAAGAACTTGTCGTTGAGGATGAAGAACCTAATCACTAGGCCAAATGGGCTGCCACTCATATTTGTATGAGTTAATTATATTTTTTTTTCTTTTTAAATTGATATAAATTTGAGTTTTTTTTTTTCCTGAAACGAGACCGGCAGATCAAAACAATCACCAACAAATTTTTCTTTCTACTTTTCATATGAGTTGAGTAGAAAAATGATTGCTTAATAAATTTTAATTTGCCCATATTTTATGATAAATCCAATCACCTTTTTTAGGGGCTATTTGGTAACAGATTTAATAAATTTTGTAAATCCGGATTTAAGGTAAAACTAAGAAGAAATTGGATTTATGAAATCCAGGATTTAAAAGTTGTCATTTTTCTGTCTGATAAGATTTAAGTTAAATCTAGCTTAAATCTTTTACCAGACAGCCCCTTAATTAAAATGAATCTGAAGAGCAAAAATGAAACGCTGAAATAAAATAAATTGACATTCCCTCCAATTTCATCAAACCAAACAGAGGCATAATGTCATGAAATCTGGCATTCAGTTCTTATGAAAATGAACCGGATTTGGCTCCAATGAACGATGGACATAAAAGAATCAGCTCACCTGTAAAGCCCTGAAACCTTTCACTGAACTTTCCACTCTGGTTCACACAATCCATAAGCTCTCCCCTGCATAAATCAACACACTCCTCTATGCAAATTGATTTGAAGACTTTAATTCTATCCGAAGGGATAGTTTTAGAGGACTTTGTTTGATTCAATATTGGATTTATAACGGCAATCCCTAGTCGTTATTACTTATTATTTGTTTTTATTCCTTCATTATGTATTTTTTATTTGTTTTATTCTGTTTTACTTCTTTCCTAGTTGTTTTATTCTTTTTTTTTCTTTATTATGTCTTATGTAATTAGGTTTAAATACCCCTCCTATTAATAATATTATGTTGCTCTATTTCAAACTTCAACATGGTTTCAGAGCAAGGTTCTAACCCTAGAACCAGCCACTGAATGCCTCTGTAGCAGCCGTCATCCTTCCCACAAGGAGCCCTAGCCGCCAGCCCTTCTGGTTGTCTCTTACAGCTACCAGCCTCCTTGACTTTCTTCTACAACCGCCGGCTTCCTCCATGAAGGGACAAAATCTCCTGCTCTTCTCCTCAACAGCAACCTTCTCAAACTCCTCAACAGCAAGTCATCCATCAAGCTTTCTCGCCCTTTTCTTCTGAGGCAGCGGTGATGGCGTAACGGGAGCGATCTCCTCTGAAGACTTGGAGTGCTCCGAATCGAGAGTTCATTAAGGAAGGATTCACGTCGTAGTTGCATCTTTCCTTCAGCCTTCTTGCAACCTCCCTGCAGCTTTCTTGCAATTATCCGGTTGATGACTTACAAATCCATCAATGTCTCAGAATCCCAACCACATTTCTTTTGTCTCAGTCAGAATCATCTCGAATCGTGCTCAACCCTCCTCTATGCCACCTCGAACTGGTCACTCCACTTGTGTTTACTATCACAAACTCAATCACACTCAAGAAAAGTATTGAAAACCTCACGGTAAACCTGCATACAAACATTCAATCAAATCCTCTGCTACCAAGGGCCTCACAGCAGCGTCCGAATCTACCACGGTTCAACCAAATCCTACCCAGGACATCCTGGAATCCTCTAAATCCCTGAGAAACCTGATGGAGCAATTGATCAAGCTACTAGGAGCTAATTATTTCTCTGCGGGTCCATCAACGTCCCACATTTGACAAGGTACTCTTCCTATGGCTATCATGATTCTTTCCTCCTCTAGTCTATGAATTAATGATTCAGGTGTCAAGGAGCACATGAAAGGATGCTCGTGAGCTTTCTCAACTTACTATTCATGCTCTGGGAAAGATATCATTAGAATAACCAATGACCCATATTTCTATTGCTGGTAAAAGGTTGGTTGCACTAACGACCGGTCTAACACTGGAGTCTGTTTTACATGTTTCCCTGTTGCAATATAATCTTTTATTTGTCGACAAGTTGACAAATAATATTGATTGTGTGACTAATTTCTCTTCTGATGAATGTGTTTTTCAGGATCATCGTTCGGGGAGGATGACTGGAACTGCTAAGAGAGTAGATGGACTCTACTACTTTCAAGAGAATGGCATGAAGATTGAGGACACACCACTCAAAAGTTGTAGTAAATCTGGAGTAATAGAATGTCTCATTATGTTATTACATTATCGTTTGGGTTATTCTAGTTTCTAATAATTAAAAATTTATATTCTTTGATATTTTCTAACAAAAATCTTTCTAATTTCAATTGTAAGACATGTCAGTTAGCCATGCATTATCGGGTCCATTACCCACCCCACACTTACACACCTTCCGCTCATTTTTCTCTCATTCACAATGATAAATGGAGACCCTCTCGCACTTCCAACTACACCAATAAAAGCTGGTTCATGACCTTGATTGATGACCACACTTGAATGAAGTAGGTCTACATTCTAAAAGACAAACCAAAGGTTGTTGTCACTTTCTAAAACTTCTACCATTAGATATATGTACGTTTGTTGACCTCATTTTTGTGAGGTCTATTCTTCTCCTCCTTAGAGCCTAGGATCTAGTTCTAGGAGTTCTTATTGATCGTCTTAGAAATTTAGAATTGATACCCATGCTTTTAGAAAATCCTAACCAATTCTTATTTTCCTTTGATGTCTAACATTTTTGGTACAAGACCATCGTCTTATGAACGAGTGGTTATGGATTATTTTGCGAAGACTCAAGGGAAGGAAAGGTTCCTAATAGGACTCCAAGCCTTAGGAAAACATCGTCACGACTTTTTTTTCCGTCACATACACACACCAAATACACAAAGTTCACAAAATTGCACGAAATCGAACTTCAATTAAGCCTAAAGGATGGGTGAAAATGTGAACTTCTTCGAATGACCTCTGACGACAAAATGGACCGCGCCAACGCGTCCGAGACACCAATTTTGGTAGGAATGGACACCCATATTGTTATATTTTCGACACGAGAAAATTGGCACACAAATCGATGAATTCGTCAAAATGACTTCCGACGGCGAAACGGATCATACCAGAGCGTCCAGAACGTCAGAATTAACTAAAAGGGACATCCAA
>NW_018164875.1:439037-457405 GCF_001263595.1 Phalaenopsis equestris
TTCCCCTAACCCGCGACAGTCGTTGTGCTCTCCCTCGAGCGAGAGCTGCTCGGGTGTGCCGTACTCTAGTTCCCGCGATTTCGTTTGAGCGTGGATCGATCGAGCGATGTCATGGCTCGCCGAACCCGAGCTTCTTCTCCTTTCCTCTGTCATTCGCTTTTGCGGCTCGCCTCTTCGATCTCCGCTTGGCGAGTCTCCAATCGAGGGTTTCCACCTGGCCGACGCTTCTCTTCCTCGAGGCCGAGCGTTCTTCTCATTTATGGTGTCGATTCTTTTCTCTCGCTCGATTGGTAGGCTAGGGCGGCAAACGATCGACATTCCTTTTCTTTTCTTTGCCTTTTGGCTTCCTGAGGATAGGGGGCTGTGTGAGAAAAAAAGGAGAAGTTTTTCTTTGGCTAAAAAAATAAGGGAGAGTGATTATTGAGAGAAGAGTTCTTTAGAAGAAATTCGGCATTTGCTTTCTTCCTCTTTCACGGTTAGCATACGGATCGACCCCTTTTGTTCGAAAGAACGAAAGAAGTTTTACTTCCTTTTACTTCCTCTCTGTCGTTCGAGGGATTTGCGGCTTGCAGAATTAAAAAATTGAGGAAGCTTTTGCGTAAGGCTTTTAGGAGAGATTTCTGTGGTGCTTTCTGCAATCTTATTTTAGAGCTTTGCTTTAAGTTTACACTAAAGAGGTATTTTTCTCCTCTCCTCTATTTTATATTATTTCGAATGACATGAAATCTGGAAGTCATTTCAAAAGTTGGAAAAACATGTTTGGGCTTATATTTTCGTTCCTATTTGCTGCCTCTGTTGTTGGAATACATGCTGAAGTCATTTCAAAAGTTGAAAAAACATGTTTGGGCTTATTTTTGTTCCTATTTATTGCCCCGGTTGTTGGAATACATGCTGAAGTCGTTTCAAAAGTTGAAAAAAAAAAATTTGGGCTTATATTTTCGTTCCTATTTGCTGCCTCTGCTGTTGGAATACATGTTGAAGTCATTTCAAAAGTTGAAAAAACATGTTTGGACTTTTTTTTTGTTCCTATTTGTGCCCCGGTTGTTGGAATACATGCTGAAGTCGTTTCAAAAGTTGAAAAAAAAAAATTTGGGCTTATATTTTCGTTCCTATTTGCTGCCTCTGTTGTTGGAATACATGCTGAAGTCATTTCAAAAGTTGAAAAAACATGTTTGGACTTATTTTTTTTTGTTCCTATTTGCTGCCCCTGTTGTTGGAATGCAAGCTGAAGTCATTTCGAAAGTTGAAAAAACATGTTTGGGCTTATTTTTGTTCCTATTTGCTGCCCCCGGTGGTTGGAATACATGCTAAAGTCATTTCAAAAGTTGAAAAAACATGTTTGGGCTTATTTTTGTTCCTATTTGCTGCCCCCGGTTGTTGGAATACATGCTGAAGTCATTTCAAAAGTTGGAAAAACATGTTTGGGCTTATATTTTTGTTCATATTTGTTGCCCATGTTGTTGGAACATATGCTGAAATATTTCTTAATGTTGAAAATTATATTTGGGGCTTATCTTGCTTCCTTTATTGCCCCGGTTGTTGGAATACATACTGAAGTCATTTCGAAAGTTGAAAAAACATGTTTGGGCTTATTTTTGTTCCTATTTGCTGCCCCCGGTGATTGGAATACATGCTAAAGTCATTTCAAAAGTTGAAAAAACATGTTTGGGCTTATTTTTGTTCCTATTTGCTGCCCCCGGTTGTTGGAATACATGCTGAAGTCATTTCGAAAGTTGAAAAAACATGTTTGGGCTTATTTTTGTTCCTATTTGCTGCCCCTGTTGTTGGAACATACGTTGAAATATTTCTTAATGCTGGAAATTATATTTGCGACATATCTTGCTTTCTTTATTGCCCCGGTTGTTGGAATACATGCTGAAGTCATTTCAAAAGTTGGAAAATCATGTTTTTGGGCTCAATTTTGCCTTCTTGTGGGAGGAAAGGGCTTGGTTATGGCTTCATGAAATTTTGTTTAAAAGACCCTATTTTAGTTCATTTAATGAGATCGGATTTAACTTCTTATTGGATTAAATGTTGGCTGAAAATATACCTATATTAAATGGAGATTTGGCTTTGATTCTTTTAGGGTTTTTCTGCCTTCATTTTTTAGCTGAATTGATTGGCTCGGTTTGGGGTTTTCTGCCTTCATTTTTGAGTTGAATTAATTGGCTCGATTTGGAATTTTCCGCCTTCGTTTTTTGAGTTGGATTAACTGGCTCAGTTCGGGATTTCCTACCATTGTTTTAAAGCTGGTTTATTTGGGGCTGGTTTGGTGGCATTTTATCTCTCTTTTTGGCTTTACCCGTGAGCTTGTTTGGGTTTGTTTGGAGCTGGTTTGGCGACTTGTGAAATAAAAAAAAAGTTTATATAATTTCATTTTGAAGAAAGTATGAGATTGATATAAATTTAATTCAATAGGGGTTTAGAAATGCGCAAAATTGACATTTGGAAAGGATATCCTCCTTGGGATTGATCCGATCATTTTCCTTTTAACGAATTTAAATGTTTTAGACCGATACATTCATGAGTTTTATTGATTTAACTTGATTTAAAAAAAAAAATAGATCAGTCTACTTTTCCGTTCTTTTTTTTTTTTAACGGTCAAGTTAAAAATGAGAATTTCCGATTTAATTATATTCAGAAATGATTTATAATCTCAAGAGAAAATGAGAGAAAATTAAAATTGAAATTTGAATTTTTTGGATGATAAAATCTAAAGAGGAGATAGAGTAACGAACAATCCGTTTTTTTTCTTTTACATAAGGAAAAGTGAATTACAAATTGGAAGACTAGTTGGAATCGGAAGAAATGAGAATTTAGATAACGATTGAGAGATTAGTGGATTTACACTGAGATCCCTTAAGCTTTGAATCAATCTAAAATCTAATTCCTTTAACTGGAATTGAAGCTCAACTCACAACTATTTTGCCAAAACTATGAGTTTACCCCTAGGTTTTAGAAGTCTGATAGCGAACTAAACTGGATCTATAGATGTTTGAGGGTTAGTGGAAAGACACTTGATTGATATTAGACACTTTCGGACACTTCAAGTTTAAACTAAAGTGCAGGCATCCTAGATCTTAAGAGCACAACTTAAGAGATAGTTTATCATCCTAATTTTCGAATGACCCTAAGAAATCCAATCATCTAACCTCAGTTTAGGAGATAAGTAGGACACTAGGCACGAGGGTGCACTAAATTGTGATTCATGACTGATTTAATTAAATCAAATAATGAAATTCTTACCTTAACTTGACCAAAACTGAAATCCAATGCTCCGGAATTTGAGTTTGTCCTACACTCAAATCCTCCTAGCAATTCGGGACATTTCAATATCACATATAAATTTTCTATTTAAATTTCCTATTCTTGGTCCTTTATATGTGATGTTGTATTTTATTTCATTTGTTTGTCTTTTTCTTATGATTTACCTGTTTCTGTTAAGTCTTTTTCAGGTCATACTTTCCTCTTTTATACAGCGCATAATAGCTAAATTTAAAGGAGCAATGAACCTACCAGGTGTACATGTTTAATTTATATTACAGCATTTTATTTTTCTAGCATGTTATATTATTTTTATATCCTGTTATACTATTTATAGAATGTTATACTCTTCTTTCAGCATGTTATACTGTCTTTCCTCTTTACTGTACAGTATATTGTTACTTTTCTTTCACACTGCATGTTTTATTGCTTATTTTTTTTGTACTATGTCTTAGTATAGAATAACCTAGTGGTTATGTATATTTTCAAAACTAAAACTAAACCAGGAGGTGCTACTACGAGAGGCTCGGAGCAAACATCGTGGTCAGCATGGCAAGGGATAACTTCAAGACGAATCTGCAGCAGCAAAACACATTCACATCACCCATCACTTTCTTTAGTTTAAATAACAACCCACAGGATCTTTTCTTTAGGCTTTTTGCACAACTCTGTTGTGTAATTATAAGTCCTAACGCTTTAGGATTCTGAGGTTACCATGCGGTACGGTGTAAATCCTCTTATCTTTTTAGGTTATTTGCACAGTTCGATATTGTGTAAACATAAATCCTAAATCTTAAATAATTTGCAGGATTGAAATATCAAATAAGTATCACTTCAAAGACATAAAATCGAACATTAGGATAGTTGGGACATTCCCAGGGTTTCTCCTGGATCTATGATATCTCCTACTTTTCTTCTCTTTGGATTCCTTAAATAACTGTTCCTATTTTGAGTCATTCTCATTTGATTTTCCCATGTACAATCGTGAAAACCTAAACTTTGAAATCTTGAAAGCAAAACCACATGATCTTAATCGAGAGTTTTTTTAAATGATTTCGATCATTTAAGATGTAATTAACTATCGGGGATTGCCTCTATAGGGAACCTGGAACCTAGATAAAATAAACCCTATCTAATTTTTTATGTTAGGTAGGGGAACTTGTTGGCCTTTTTATAAAAATATTTCGTAGACTAAAACGGATGTCACGAATTCTTTAGTCTAGGTGATTGAATCTCTATTACAAGTGATATATTTATTCTTCGGGATAAGTGTATTACTTGTAGTATTGTATTCAATCATCTAAACTATTTAAAATGTGAGACCCGTTTGGTCTCACTTATTTTAAAATTAAAATGTTACATTTAAAAAAATCAAAAAGGTTATATTTATATTTAAATTATTTTGAAAATCACAAAATCATTCACTTTTCCAAACTAACGAAAGTTAAATAAAACGGCCGACAACGTTTTAACTAAATTCAAAACTCCAATTCATGTCCTTCGGATCGATAATGGTTGTAAATTTTTTAACTCTATTTTGAGTAAATTCTTGATGAGTAAAGACATCCTTCACCATAAATCGTGTGGACACTCATCAACAAAATGAGGTAGCAAAGAGAAAAAATCGTCACCCCCTCGACGTTGCTCACCCTTTTATGTTTCAATCTAATGTCACGAAATGGTTTTAGAACGATGTCATTGTGATTGCCACCTATCTCATTAATAGAGTCTCCTCTAAAATTCACAAATTCTGAAGCATCTTAACCGTCGTGATGTCATGCTTCCCTTCCAATAGGGTCTTCTCCACATTAGATCCAAAAATTTTTTGGTTGCATTGCCTTTTTTCAGTACATTGCCATCACTCAGAGTAAACTTGATCCCAGATCCATAAAATGTATCTTCCTAGAATACTCTGCCACTAAAAAGGGATATCAGTGTCTTGATCCTAACACAAATAAAATCTATGTGAATGTTGATGTTTCCTTCTTTGAAAGTATTGCACATTTTCCTAGCTCGGCCAAAAGTGAGGGGGAGCTTGAGTTTTTAGACACGCACCCTTATCCTAATCATATGGATGTTCCCCCCATTGTTTGTGCCCTGTTTCGTTGAGTGCACCATCTCCCTCTCCCACTATCTGTGTCTACACTCGACACACATGTCCCAATGCTCCTACTCTAGAGCACATTACCCCTTACAGAATCTTGACTCTACTCCAGGCAACATCCTCATTACAATCCCTCCTCCGAATGAGGAGGTGAGTTCTCCGAGTAAGGCACGCAACCAGATATGCTCCCTCTATTTTATGTCAAAATATGTCTCATTCCATAGGTTACAGAACATTTGCTACTGCCCTGACGAACGACCAGATCTCGGCTACTATTGAGGTTGCTCTTGCTGATCCAGCTTAGAAAACAACAGTAATGGAGGAGATGAATGCCCTTTAGCAGAACTATATGTGGGATGTCGTGGACCATCCTCGGGGTAAGAAAGTTGTATGGTGCTGATGTATTTTTAGCACCAAGTTCAATTGTGACAGATCATTTGAAAAGAAAGTTTAGATGTTAAATGTGTGAATACATAAGAATTGGGCTGTATGTATGTAAATGGCCCATATACATGTATATACAGCCAAATAAATGCATTTATATATACCTGGACATAGGATCGTTATCGCAACCCAAGAAAATTCTACTTCGTAATTTCTTTTTCATGATTGCAATAGCCAGAGAGGCAGCATCCTGTTATTCAGAAAATAAGACCAGAAAGGTTCAAAACTATAACTTTAAATTCAAATAAAATAAAAAAAAGATAAGAAAAATGGAATATCAGCTTAAATTTATCACCTCATAGTGAATGAGATTGAGAATACCGTCTGGATGAATATCAACTGTGCCTTTCTTTAGATAATAAAAATGAGCACCTCTATCAGCATTTTGTTCATGGTCAAGAAAGTGCAAAGCAAAATGGAATATGGTGCCTCATCAAACATTAATGAAAATTGCAGTTAGAAATAAACTTAGGGCCCGTTTGAGATTGCTTTTATTTTTTGTTTTTTATTATTTATTTTTATTTTATTTTATTTATGTTTAATTTAATTTTAAACATGTTTAATTGAGGTAAAATATCTTTAAAAACACTTGGAAATTTTTAGAAATTTTAAGTGTTTTTAAGAAAAATTAAATTTATTTTAAAAAAATAAAATATATAAAAATTATATCGATCAAATATATTTTCAAAAATAAAAGAAAAAATAAAAATGATAGTAAATGGGCCTTTAGTTTTACTCAAGAATTTGTAAGTGTTAAAAAAAGGATATATAAAGTCCAGCCAATCTCAGGACACAACCACCAGCATCCAGGACTGCATTTTCTGCTTTCAGAAGAACATCTGTGCGAGGACTTCTACCGAGTGGTACTACAGGGTAGTCCTACAGAATGAAATCAATAAAGATGATTAATTTTTTCATCACATTAGCATAAGAACGCTTTAAGAAAGGTTCCAATAAGAAAAATACATAGGAATTGGGTGGTCCGTATGTAAAAATTGAAGCTTGGGTGATTGATATGTTAATACATTGAAATTAGGTGGTATGTAAAGGCCCCAAAGGTAAAGAGAAATTTACATACCTACCACCTAATTCCTATGTATTAACATATCAATCACCTAAACATCAACTCGGGCACCAAATTTATGCCAAAAACATAAAAATCGGGTGTTCTGTATGTACATATTGAAGTTTGAGTTTTAATACATAGGGATTGGTAGGTACGTATGCCCAAACGTAAAAAATAATGAAAAACTGCAGCTAATTTAGAAGATGTTATCATACTTGAATATAGTGTCCACGTTGAATACAATTTTCAACCCTTTTGTCATTTGCATGCATGAAGTTCTCCCTTTGCCACTAAAACTAAAATTTATGGTCCAAAATTAGCTTTTTTTTTTTTATCAAAGAAGAGTAATTCTCCCATATCATGAATTTTCATAATTCTTTTCCTTAATATAATACAAAAATGAGATCAAGAGTAGTATTCCGGCCTAAATACATTCACGTTAACATCCCGGGCATGATTACAATTAGGTAACTCCTTCCATCCACCATCTTTCAAAAACATCCCCGCTTGCAAAGAGATCATGATCAAACAATAAATTTTCCAAGGCTTTCTGCTTATATGAGGAATTTCAGGGAAAAAAAATCCAGGAAATCCCAACTCCACGTATGTTCTGCGGTAGACTCCTACTTGGTGAGTCATAGTCATGACATCAAAATAGCAATAATGATATAAAGACAACTCATTTTTACCTTGATTCGTGAAACATGTTACTTCTTGCGGCAATGTTCATAACCAGTTCATTTTTTTTTTTTCAATAAAAAAGTTCGGCTAAAGATATTCTTTTGGCTAAAATTGCATGGCTGAAATTAGCTCAGAGTTTATAAAAGTGCTAAATTAGCCCGGTCTTTTATATTGGCTCATTTCGTCTCTGAGTTTATAAAAATGCTAAATTAGTACCCGGACCCTTTTAATAAGATTAACATAGTCCTCAATGTGCACCATTTCAACCCATATTAAAAAAGACTGGCGATTAAATTGAGATGTTTATAAACTCTGGGACTGAAATAACTCCCGACAAAATGTTAGGGGACAATTTTCACACTTTTCTCAAAAAGAAATTGACACAAGAAATTCATTAAATGATTTTGATCTGAAATGGTTCAAAGATATAAATAAGGTTAGCTCACAGTGCTGTATTTTTGTCTGGGTCCTTCGTGTTGGCATACCATTCCTCAGCCTAATTAAACTTCCCAAACTTAATTTTAGCAAGTATATCATTTCTCTAATGTATAAGGTTGCAGGCAGCAATAGAAAATATGCTATAACCCATTGAATTTTTTTCATGAAGAGGAGTGAGAACAATAATGTTACACAAATGATGTATGGAGACACTTCTTAAATACCACCCAATTCCTATCTATTTACATATCTAACACCTAAATTTTACTTCTTACATTCCTAGCACACAAATACGCCATATCACATAAAAACACCGTTTTTACATTTTCCTAAAAAAAAAAATTGACAAGAGAAAATGCATTTGATCTAAAATGGTTCGAAGGTACATTTGAAGTTAGCTCACATCGCTGTATTTTTGTCATGGTCCTTGGTTTTGGCACACCAATCCTCTGCCTAAATATTAAACATAATTTTATCAAGTATATAAGGACCATTTCTCTAATCTGTGAGGTTGCAGGCAGCAAGAGAAAACAGGCAATAACCGATCGATTTTTTGTGTGAAGGGCGGTAAGAACAATAATGTTACACAAACAATGCATGTAAACATTTTTATAATACCACACAATTCCAGTGTATTTACATATCACGTAAATTTTACTTCTCACGTTTCTACCATACAAATACGTTATATCACATCAAGAATACAATCATTTAAACTTTTAAAATGTGTAATACATCTTTTCATGCATAAGTAAGGTGGTAAGCACGTAAAAATTGAAGTTCAAGTGTTAGATATGTAAATATATAAGAATTGAGCGGTATGTGTGTAAATCTTCCAAAAAAAAATAATATCAGAAGATCAACGATACAAGGCAGAAATTGCACCTCATCGCACAGTGCTTCATCATTGCAGTCATATACAGCAGTGCTTGATGTGAATAGAAAAGAACCTTTGCCACTCCAATTTGATATGGCCAGTCTGCGTAATAATTTTAACTCAATTTGAGTCAAACACATGCTTTTGTGAAATTCATACACCCAAACAAGCTCTCTCAACTAAATAAAATAAGCTTGCCTAAAGCTTAACAATGTAAGTATTATCCATGTAGCCATCAAATACCATCTTGAGTTGAAATAATTCTTTTTTTTAAGTTCAAACTAGAATCAAGGGCAGTTTGGTTGTAAGTATTTATGATGAATCCGTATTTAGAATGTACTGTAGATCAAATACATCGCACTTTGAGTTTGAGATTTATTTGGTTAATTGTAAAAATACAAGTGGTATGTATGTAAATTATATATATATATATATATATATAATTTTTTATTTTTTAATTTTTATTATTATTATTTTTTTTGTTTGATTGGCTATAAACTAAAATCAATTATAGGGCACAAACTTGCTGACAAGAGAGAAAAACTACTACTGTTAACAGCATCGGCACATTAGCTTCCATTGAATCTCGAAAGTAAAATTAAAGAGGAGTTATTTGTTTGCACTCAACAATATAAATCATACTATTTTTATCAATGAAAATTAGACAAATAATAAAGTGTAATTCAAAAAAACTGAAATTCTAAAAATAACATTACCGAACATCAGCAGGGTAATCTGCAGTTCTAGATGGAGGAGCACAAAAAATAATATTAGAATACTCCCCATCACTTTTTCCTTTCAAAGATGGTTTAATACCAAGCTTCACCAATTCATCATGATGTTCTGTAGTCATTGTCTGTCCAAAAATATGGCTGCCAGGGTAATCCTGTTCAAAGGAAAAAATGGAAGTTCCCATCACTGAAGCACCATATGAGCTTTTTATAATAGGAAGATTTACATACAAACCATTCAATTTCTAAGTATTTACATATCTAACACAAAATTCAATTTTTACATACATGCAGCATTACCTATGCCTGAAAGGTGCATTTCACTTTTAAAAATTAAAATGGTGGAATTTTTTATGTGACATGAAAATTTGGATAATATGAATGTAAAAAAATAAAGTTTAGGTGTTAGATAGAATTAGGTGGTATGTATGTAAATGCCCCTTTATGATATTACATGATAAATGAAAAAACAATTTTAAACAAAAAAAAAACTACTCCCAACCATGGAAATCGCTACCATTTGATGAATGGCGAACAAGCAAGTACAAGGTTCTCGCTTGATTGTAGAATTTAATTGAGAATTAATACAAGGCTACAAAGTCAGGTAAATTAGAGGGCCCAAGGATAATCAAGAGTTTCGAACATAATTTTTATTGGTATGGGTTAAATTAGTGTGAAAAGGCCACAATTGGTCGACCAAAGTGAATAGTATGTACAAGCCTATAAAATTGAGACTCAGTCGTGGTTGCGATCACTTTTATTTTTTGTTTTGCAATTTTTTTATTTTTATTTTATTTGTATTTGTATTTTGATTTAAATTAAAATATATTTGATTAGCTAGTTATTGTTAAAAACACTCAAAACATCTTATAGATATTTTGATTGCTTTAAAAATAAATAAATAACAAATTGATTTTTTTTTAAGCAAAAAAAAATGAAAACATATAAAATTTATACTAACCAAATATACCTTCAAAAATAAAAGAAAAAATGATGTCAAACGGACCTTTAATATTACCTCAAACAGTCTTAAAAGAATATGAACTAGATCCCATGCAATAAAGAAAGTCTGCCAACATCTCAACATCTCAACATCTCAAATAATATTGTCAAACATTACAAATCAATGGCAACATACATGAGAAATTCACACTGGAAGAAGCAGCAAGCTAAGCTATAGTTTTCCTATTCTGGCTTATATTTCCAATTGAGGTAACTTATTTTTCTTCCCCTATAACTACAGCACCAGTACATACACATTGGGCTTCTAAAAACTTGCAAATTTCTGCACGCTTGTTTGGCAATATTTTGAGTGTGTGCGTTGTTGGGTGCGGGTGTGGAGTATTTATGCAGTTGGTAGAAAAAATTGCACAGTTCAACGGTCCCATTTTCTGAACTAAAACATATACTAAACAATAGCAATCAAACCTTCAGCCATTTTTCAGCGACCAATTTTCCAAGTACGCCTGGCCCAACAATTAACAAACCACTTTCACCCATGAAACTGGGCGATGAAGTTTTTGAAACTATGCTGCTGGAAGTGCCTGCAAAAGAACCTACCAAATCATTATTAATAATGAAATTGCTAAAACAAACTGCAATTAACTTTGAGTTCAAGCAATGATAGAGAAAAAGGAACAGTCATGACAACCATGAAAAAATAAATGCTAAAAAGATACAAAAATAATCACTAACTAAAACCAACCTTATGTTTTATTTCAAGGATGGTTTACATAAATACCACTCAATTCGTATGTATTTACATATCTAACACCTAAACTTCAATATTTATGTACATGCTACCTAAGCATGTGTGAAGCCCCTCAAGTAGAATTAAGTTGAACTCTTAAACATCAAGATGTCTTCTGGCGTAATAGTTGGAGTTTAAACAAAAACTACAAAGTTAAGCGTGCTCATGCCAGAGCACTCCTATGATGGGTGACCTCCTAGGAAGTTACACTAATGGGACAAAACCATGAGACCAAAGCGAACAATATCTCGATGGCTGAGAGTTCGGACTCTTCTAGCATAAAAAGGTGGATTTCACTTTTAAAAGTTAAAATAGTGGCATTCTTTATGTGATGTGAAAGAATTGGGTGGTATAAAAGTAAAAAATAAAGTTTGGATGTTAGATTTGTAAATATAAAAGATTTGGGTTGTATATATATAAATGCCCCTAATTTCTAACATTCTCCTACTAAACTATAGTTGACTTTTATGGCAAGCTATTTTGTTTATTCATGGTATGTTGGTATGAGTTTTAAAATTGAAAGAAATTTATTTAAGACTAAAGTGCACATCCATTTTATCATGTTGAATAAAAAAATACAAATCCCTTCCAACAGTCAAGGGCATTATTTTCCAAAGAGAAAAACAAACATAAAGCCTTAATAAGACATTTTCTCAAAAATCAACACATTGAAATCAATAATATGCTACAGAAAAGCTGCATATCTAGTTCATAAAAATGGCATATAACGACTAGGATTAAGAGAAAATGCATTATATAATAAGATAGCGGATAAATTGCACTTTTTTAAATATATCAATCAACAAAATAATAAGAAGAATATACAATAGTGTGCATGTCAGATTCGAGTGTTCACTTTGCCCTAAATAAAATAATGTGACACGTCATTCTTGCACCTAATCCTAACCGTCCATCTATCACAAATATCCTTTCATCAAGCCTAAATGGATCAAACACTTTGAACCAATCGACACGAGTTGTTTATCACCTTGCAGAACACGGTGACTAACTAGGCTTATCCGTAGCCATTCACTCTAATCCGACCACCTCAACCTAACAATTTAAGTAGATGGCCTTCCATAACTACCACAATAGCATACCCAAGTGATTTTCCTAAAAGTTTTCCATACAATCAAAAGACAAAATGGCGGTCACACCAAAAACCTAACAGAATAGTGGGTGATTCATGAATGCTCATAAGAGATGTAGTGAATTTCACATTGTATATGTAGGCAAAGACCATTGAACAACTAAAACCTTGCATTTTTTTGTTAAGCATTATTTTATCATTTTCTTTAAGCACTTAAATCATGTGACTAGTAGTCCTGCAAAAACTCAATTTAATTTATTTCGCATGACCAAGGTTAAACCGTGATTGAGCATGCACTGATGCTATTCACCAATTAGCACATATCTAATTACATTTGCATAAATCAAATTAAAAATAGGATAAAAATAATACAATAAATTAACTAAATTTATTAATTAGGGTTTCTATAATTTAGAATAAAAATGCAAATATGGTAAACTAATTTCAAGAGAATTTTACCCGGACAACGGATTTGTAATTATGGATGTGCATCTTAAAAAGTAAAATGATCAAAAGAAAAAATTTTCCCAAGAATATTAATCTTCCAAAATGGGAGATAGTAAATTGGAATTCATAGTTTAACAGAACTTTATTTAAAATAAGATAGCTACTTAAATTAAGAAAATTTATATACAAGTTTTGAAATCATAAATAAATAACCTTGGTGTTGGGTGGAAAGTGACAAAATTTGAAGAAGGAGAAAAATGTCCTTCTAATGATTAAGGAATAAATCCTATTGAGGCTAAAAATGATTGTAAGGAAACTACAAGTTTTACAAAGAGAATAGCAGACTAAAAATTTTAATGGAAAGTACAAGTTTTACAAAGAGAATAGCAGACTAAAAATTTTAATGTTTAACGTAATAAACTAAGTATCGAGTACAAAATGAGATATATAATATTACATGCAAAACTTATTAAAGGACTCTGCCCAGGTTAGATGAATTAGAAGCAAATATAAATAAAATCTTAAATAAATATGAAGACGTCAATGAAAGATGGAAATAGCATTTTGAAAAATTATTGGTGTGAATGTTAGGGGTGAAATCCACATAAAAGAGCTCAATGAAAGCAAAAATGAAGTATAATTTAGATTAATCCAAGAGAAATAAGCTAATCATCCATCAAATCCTTAAAAATAGAAGTACATAATTTGCTAATAAATTGTTGGACATTATTTTGGTTAAAAACAGCTACTACAGTTTTTAGGAACACTAAACTATGTAGCCGATTTTTATAAAAATTTAGTCATAGATGCAACATCATTATTTGAAAAATTAAAAAAGAATTCACGGTGGAAAGATATCCATAATGAAGCCATTCAAAAAATGAAACATGGGAAAAATTTTACATTGCTAAACCTGCCTAATTCTAAAGATATTTAGAATAGTTGAAATTGATGCTTTGAATATAGGATACTTTGGTATCCTTAAACAACAATATTTACCTTAAGAGAATGAAACCCTACTCAAATAAATACTTTGTGATTAAACAAGAAATGTTAATCATCATAATATATATAACCAAATTTCAAGATAAATTTCTTAATAAAAAAATTTTACTTCGAAAAACAACAGTTAAATCTATCATAAAAAAAGTTGTTTATAGTTTAATTTATAAACAAATATTTGTTATTTGGCAAACGCAATTATTTATTATGGACTCAAATATTAGATATATTACTAATAAAATAATTATATACTTGACTTTCTAACTAATAAATTTTCATAAGGAGAATCATGGGTGGATTGACCCAAAAGAGAAAGTCCCCATGGATTCCCCTAATAGAGGAGGTCGTGGAGGTAATCCTTCACGAGAGGGAGAAGAGTACGGATTCCCCTAATAGAGGAGGTCGTGGAGGTAATCCGTATAAGGAGAAAATTACTCTCATGAAGGTCAATTTGACCTTCGAGAATATATATACAGGATTTTTGTTTATTTACAACTATTTATTTTTGTTTATTTTGTTTTAAACAACTAGGTATAAATGAGATCAGAGCTATATCAGGTTAATTTGTTCAAAATAATTAAATCAATAAACTAAATTATCCCAAAAAATCAATACAACGGTATTATTATTCTAAAACTGCCCTCAAGATCTTCTTTTTGAGAAAACCGTTGTTAGATATCAGCATGTTTACGATGAATCCTAAATCTATGATGAATTATAAAGGGCTAATTTAAACATCAAATCTAATAAACTCTACATAGAATGATAATATACTTTATGATAGCACAAATTAGGCATAATTTTGCTACACATGTAGCCAAAATAATTATATAGAGATTCAATAAAATTTTAAAAGTTTGGTAGAATAGTTGTTTTACCCAAACTATAAAAAAAAATATTTGTTTGATGAAACAAATCTTGAAGACATTAAATTTTTTGATATGGAAACTATCTATACTTTAATTTGTATCATCCTAAAGCAATTCATTGGATTGGTACCCGATCATGACAAATAAATCAAATCATTATTACAAAAACTTATATGTCCAACTTTAAGCTACTTAAGATGGTATAAAGATATTCTCCTAAGAAATAAAACTCGAAGATGCGGAACATTATCATTGAAAATAAAACTTTATAGAATGACTATCTAGTATTTTTGTTAAAAAGGCACTTAATGATCCACAAACAAGAGCAATTCTTTGTGAAATCCTTACATATAATAGATATGTAAAGACCTATATTCAAACTAGACTAGATCAAATCAAACTCAATCAACAGCTTAAGAGATGAATAATTTTAGAAAGATGACAACTAGTGATTTTTACAAATAATCGCATGTGATATTTCAATAAAGAAATATATCATAAATAAATAAATAACCTTCAAACAAATTCAATAAAAAAAAATTTCGATAAAAAATAGAAATATCTGCAAACTTCTTTCTCCTTTCCTACAAATTCTAAGAAAAAAATTAAGGAAAAAATTTTCAAAAATTAATTAATATAAGTGCGATCATATCGGCCATCATGCTAATAAATGTAATGTCAATAACAAATTGAATTACCAAAAAATTGATGAAGGATTAAGACAAACTCTTACAAAAATTATTTAAACTGACTCTAAATCATCAAAATCGGAAGAATTCAATACCCATTCCTCTAAAAATTCATAAAATAAAGCTTGTTGTAATAATTTTAAATAAACATAATATTATAAAAGCATAATAAAAATGTCATAGTTACTCACTCTAACAAATAATCAAAAGAACATCCAGTTATTAATTATAAACCACTAAACCAAATTTTTAAATAGATAAGTTATCCAATCTCTAATACAAGTTCAATGAAATTTTTCTTAATGGATGGATGCATGAATAGCATTAAGAAAACATTAGAATTTACATATTGAATTTTAACTTTACTGATACTTTATGGAAAATAATTTATATTGACTTAAAACTCAAGCGAGTTTTGATTTTCAAGATAATTAGTTAGCCTAGAGCCATCATCATCAAGGAGATATCGAACAAATAGTTTGAAAAGAATATGGGATTTAGGAGAGTGCTAATTGACTTCTAAAACTTTACTTCATCTCTAGAGTTCTCCACTAAAGCAACTTTAGGATTATCCTTAAAAAAAAAAAATAATGTTGTCGAACATAAATTAGAACAAGGAAAGATATATAAAATAGCAGTTTAGCCCAAAGCATTTGATGAATCTTGGCATATATGAAATCTAAATGTCTTGAAGATGTCATCAATGGAGCCCTCTTGGAAGCGCGTAAATGAAAGGATTTGGGAAGGCTAGCCATCTTCAAAAGCTCCACAAAAAAGACATCCTATTCTGAATACAAGTCCTTATTTCCAAATGAGAAAATATATACTGCAGAAAAATGATAAAGGTTCCACATAGAATGTCGGATGAAGGTTTACTTTCTATACTATTTGAAACTTTAAAGAGGCGCAAGTCTAAGGGAACTAATGCAGGTCCTAATAGTGGATCATCTTTTCAGAAGTAATAAGGATTGTTGGATGTTGGATCACAGTAATCAATTTATTGATGTGATGGAATCCCTCAGGTAAGTTTTTTATCAAGGATGCCTTAGAAATGAAACCTTTTTGTTGGAGTTAGCAAGCTTGGCATTCATCCGATGGCTGTGAAAGCAAACATTGTTTCCAAGTTATCTTGCTTAGTAAAAAAATGTCTATAATATAGTGTTTCCATGATCAAATTGCAACAAATTGAAGTTATTGTGGCTTCCTTGGAAACATCTATAATGACTATCTACTAATGTCTATAAATACTCCCTTCATAGGCTATGGAGTGCTCTTTTCTTTCTCAGAGAAGGAATTTCTGAACCCCATCTCATGATAAAAAATTCTGAAGGGAAATCAAACAGAGAAATATATAGAGACTAATAAAGCTTATTTCAACGATCTCTAAAAACCTAATTCTTGTACTTCCGCATCTAATCCTAAAATATTGACAAATATCATCTTCATCAGGATCAATTTCCAATCCTTCTTTTTTTTCCTGAATGCTCATAGTAATTCCAATTAGCATTTTCTTAACTCATATAAACAACGGTGAATACAACATGTGAGAATATTAATAAATTCATAGTTTCTGAACAAAAAATTTAAAGCCCAACCAAATCATTTCCCAAACGATGATCTATTAATGAAATAATCATAACCGGACGTATAATTATACCTTCTAGATCTAAAACCTCAACAAATTTCTGGTGACAATCTCACACTGTCGCTAAATACTATAATGTATCACGGAGGCGAATGAATTGTTGGTTTCACAGAAATTGAAGCAGCAAAGAGGCGAGCAGTGGTAACCTATAGCATGAGAGGCGGCGGGCAAAGGTCGGGAAGGCAGAGCTATCAGCCTGAGCCGACGGTCCCCAACGACGGAGTGACAGTTTCCGTAGCGAACGAGTACAGATTCCGGTAACAGCGACAAGGCGCGAGACGACGAGCTGCAGGAGAACAGGGATAATCCGTGTGGCGGCGCGCGTGTTGCAGTAAAAGGCATGGCAGAACACTGCTCGAAAGAAGAATGTGGAGCTTTTTCCGCCCTGACCAATAAAATTTTATCCACTTGTCCACGTAGAGTACCCCCACATATGTCGAGGAAGACATTCAAAAATACTCTCAGGTGTTTTTTCTTCAACATTTTCGCTGCTCGTTCGTTTCCCTCGTTCGCTAGCTTCGAAGTCGTGAGACGATGGCGTTTGATGATCCGGAGTATGCGCAGGCCGAAGAGAGCTCAAGAACAGTATCAGAATAGGTTGAGAAAACAGAGGTTGAGCAGCCAATGAAGTCAAAGAAGCAGAGGAAGAAGAAGGAGGCGAAGAGGATGAAGGAGGGCATAGAAGGGAAAACTTGTCCTGGTATTTGTCATCATTTTATTCTCAGGTTGTTTTTAGGTTATTAGTTTGATTATTATTGGGTTATTCTTGAGTTACTCTGAAGCGTAATACTTATTGACAGCTATTCCATGTTATTCATGTGTTATTTTTAAATTATTTCGTAGGTTATTTGTAAGTTAGGCGTATCTTATTCACTGGTTAAACCTATGTTATTTTTAGGTTATTTTTCAGGTTATTCGTAGGTTATTTTTGGGTTATTTTTAAGTTAACTCGTGGGTTATTTTTAGTTTATTCTCACGTTATTCCTGGATTATTTTTAGTATATAGTTTTGTTAATTTTGAAGTGATGCGTAGGTTATTTTTAAGTTATGAACAAGTTATTACTAGGTTATTCCTGACTGATTTTGATGATATAACGTACAAATAACCTACGAATAATCTGACATAACCTAAAAATATCATAGGAATAACCTATGAATAACCTGTGAACCTGAGTTATTTTTAGGTTATTTTTAGGTTATTTTTTTAGGTTATATCAGGTTATTTGTAGGTTATTTGAACGTTATTTTTAGTGTATTGTTTTGTTAATTCT
>NW_018164875.1:457435-471281 GCF_001263595.1 Phalaenopsis equestris
TTATTTTTTAGTGTATTGTTTTGTTAATTCTAAAGTAATGCGTAGTTTTATTTTTTTAAGTTATGAGTAGGTTATTACTAGGTTAAGTTATTTTTAGTTTGATAATAATTTTAAGTTATTTTTAGGTTATTTCTAGGTTATTCCTGGGTTATTTTTAAGTTATTTACAGGTTTATGCGCAGGTTATTCATAGGTTATTCCTATGATATTTTTAGGTTACGTCAGGTTATTCGTAGGTTATTTGTACGTTATTTTTAGTGTATTATTTTGTTAATTTTGAAGTAAAACGTAGGTTATTTTTTTAAGTTATGAGTAGGTTATTACTAGGTTATTCCTGACTGATTTTGAGGATATTTTTAAGTTATTTTTAGGTTATTCCTAGGTTATTCCTGGGTTATTTTTAAGTTATTTTCAGGTTTATGCGTAGGTTATTGATAGGTTATTCCTATGGTATTTTTAGGTTATGCATAGATTATTTGTAGGTTATTTCAGGGATATTTTTAAGGCATTATTTTGTTACTTTTTAGGTTCTGCGTATGTTATTCGTAGGTTATTTGTTGATCTAGTTTTAGGGTATTCCAGTATTAATAACAGTATTAATAACATGCATCGTATTCCTGTATATTGATGACTAACATTTTTTGGTGATTCCAGTGTTAATAACATGCATCTTAATGAATAAAGAGTCAATGAATTGTAGATGCCGACCATCAGCAGTTAGAGAGGTGTTGGATAAGGTTCAGCCAATTGTTGATTTTGAGACTTGGTCAACTCTGGAAAGAATGAAGCTTAATTAGTTTTTTGATCTGCCCCCTATCCTCCAGATCACATCCTAACTATGCAAAAGTTCAGGATATAATCGTTAGTAGTTTGCCACCTTATTTAATTCTTATGATGAATGTTTTTTGCAGGTTCTTGATTCTTTTGTTGATTTAATAGACGAGGAGCATAGTTTACTTACCCCTCTAGCTGGCCCACTCTCGTCTCCTGTAAAGTCAATCTGAGAACCCAAAATTCACATTCATCTGCTAGTCTTGATAAACTTATTATTAAATTTTTGTTGTCTAAATATTATTTCCTTCCATCAATTTTAGTGTACCCACTGGGCTCTATTCATTTGCTGAGAATGTAGATAGTTTTTCTTCATTTAATTGGGCCGCAACAGTATGCGACCATCTAATTGAGCAGGTCAATGCTTGCGCAATGAAAATAATGATGGGCAGCCATTGAGATACATGAATGGGTTTGTTTTTCTTCTAAAGATTAGTATATTGCTTAAACTCAATCAGAAAAAGCTTTTTTCATCTTATTTGGGTTACATTAATTTCTGATTTATTAATCGTGTTTATGCAGTTGTGGTTTTATGAGCGCACACTTGTGATAGCCCCGGCTCATCCTGACGTCAGACCTCGTATGTTGAGGTGGCTAATAAATACAGGGTGAAACCCTCCGAAGATTCATTTAATCTTTAAGCAGCTTAGTCCTCTACAGGTGAATGATATTAATGTATGTTTTAAGTTCAGGATATAATCGTTAGTAGTTTGCCACCTTATTTAATTCTTATGATGAATGTTTTTTGCAGGTTCTTGATTCTTTTGTTGATTTAATAGACGAGGAGCATAGTTTACTTACCCCTCTAGCTGACCCACTCTCGTCTCCTGTAAAGTCAATCTGAGAACCCAAAATTCACATTCACCAAACAACATCAGAGTCTCATGGTGATATTCCTTTTGTACATACTCGCAGTATCCCGCCACCCACACAGTCACATTTGGGTTTAGAAGATATATGACAAACTCTGAGGAAGCAACAACAAATTTGAGTTCAATTGAAAGTGCGACCATCTAATTGAGCAGGTCAATGCTTGCGCAATGAAAATAATGATGGGCAGCCATTGAGATACATGAATGGGTTTGTTTTCCTTCTAAAGATTAGTATATTGCTTAAACTCAATCAGAAAAAGCTTTTTTCATCTTATTTGGGTTACATTAATTTCTGATTTGATTTATTAATTGTTTTTATGCAGTTGTGGTTTTATGAGCGCACACTTGTGATAGCCCCGGCTCATCCTGACGTCAGACCTCGTATGTTGAGGTGGCTAATAAATACAGGGTGAAACCCTCGGAACCTGGAGAAGGCATCCCTAAAGACCTAATTGGTAGCTTAGTCCGAAGGATCAAGTCCAGAGGACCGAGGAAAAAGAGGATGATTAGTTCTCCATTTATTGTTGTAAAGAAAAAGAAGCTGGAAGAAGTTCCGTCCTCGAATATAGATGATTTAGTATAGCATATTTATGAGTCTTCCACGTTGATTACCATACCATCTCCACGGTTCCATTTTAAAAAATTTCTTATATATTTATGGCCAGCTTGGAAGGCCCTCTTACTTGTGAGGGTAACCGCTTTCTCCATGAGTTATTGTAAAAGAACTGGTAGGTAGATATGTTTTGATGGAACAAAAACGAGACCTGCTTCTGATTCCCAATTTCTTTCGCCTTTTTATATCCTCAAGCATCTAATTAGAGCCATAAAGTAGATAGATATTTGTTGTTTGGCTGAAGTTATGATCTATCTTAGTTTGTTGTGTGTGTGTGTTTTATCTGATCTCGTTTCAAATGATCCAAGGCCTCCGAGGCGATAATGCCCACATGATGACGGTGACTTGAGCCTAGATGGTATGCTTTAATGCATCACTGGTGTTACACTCTTCCAAAGTGAGTGATTCATTTGTGTCCTTCCTGGTGGCTTTCTTATTGGCTTACTAGAAAGTTGCCATAGTCCTATTTGATCGTTACTTTTGGTGCTTTGTTAAAAAGTTTCATTTATGAGATCGAGCTTCGAACAATGATGCTCGAGCCAAGTTCAAATTTGGATTCGGATTTGAATCAGTTTCAAAACCTGAACTTCAATTTGTAATTTACTTCTTGAAGATTCATTACTATGGCTTTTATTTGTAGATGCAAATAAACTTTTTTTTGTGGGTTTCCAAATTCACCTTCAAAGTATGCATGGTATTTCTTTATAAAAAAAAATGCTTTTCAGGCTCTCTATTTATTTGATTACTGGATTCAGTTTACCCAAAGCTATCACATCTTGGTATCATTTTTTTCTGATGTCATTGTTTGATAATTACTGATATTACTTTTGTTAATATCTTATGATTTTTTTGCTGTATTTAATTTTAATCCCCTTTCATTCTTATACATATATTTTAGTGGATGTATCACATGTTGGAGCATGCCTCTGTTGAAACATAAATCCCTTACTATGAAGTTAGAAGCTTCCTATGAACTATGGAACGATTTCCAAATGCCTGTTGGAACTAAAAGCTTGAAATGTAGTCTCGAGATATAATCTGCTGCCTGCATTGGTTTAGTAGATCCTGCTTCTTTTGTTTACTGAGAGGTCTATGGTATTACTCATGAGGGTTCATGGCATGCATAGAATAAGTGTAAAGCAGGCAATGCCATTAATATTAAATTACACTTTTTTAATAGGAAATTTCAGCTTCGTTGTTATTATTTACTTTTTGATCAGTAAAAGTTTTCATTTATTGTTTTCATTTGCATTATCAGTATGTGGAAACTTGTTTGATTTTAGTGTAGTCTTTTAAAATTTACAATTTTAACATCCTCCATCGTGCCGGAACCAGAAATGTTCTCTTTCTTGTATGTACATATTCACAAAGATTGAGCCTGATTCTTTTCATGATAAGCTATTTAGGAAAAAATGCTTGTAAATGTTGTTCCAATATACGTTCCTCCACAGGAGTAACTACCTTTCTTGCTTAAAAATTGATACTTGAATAGCTTTGTAGTTATGGAGAGCTGTGTGGTCTTGAGGGAAAAATATTGCTTTGTAGGTCAGAATGAATGAAAGGAAAAAAATGCTTGCTATGTTTGAAGGTGGTAATGTGATTTCTGATTATCTTATTTAATCCATTTCCAAGGAGGTGAACTACTACTCTATTCTTTTTTCGTTGTTGCTGCTTAGCAGCTTTGACACTTTTCTGGAATCAGTATATTGGAATAGTAAACCTTACTTAGTTCATCCAATTAAAGAGCTTCATTTAGAAAATTGGGATGTCGATTAATAGCATGATTGGTGACATATCTAAACATGTGCGTGGGTTCAAGTCGCATGCACAAGCGATCCAGAAAGGTGAAAGGAATCATAAAGAAAAAAAGAAAAGAGTGCATTACATGTCAAGCACCCGAAATTAACTTTACATACCTACCACTCAATACATTATGATTAGTGATGCATATGTGCATTACTTGGGTCGTACATACATGCATCTATCCTTTCTTTTATGGAACCTCATTCCGGAAATCTAAAATTGTTGCGGCTTCAGTTTATGAAATTTGGAGACTTCACCGAATTCATTTTGGGGAACAAGGAATTGTTATGGCTCATTTTGTGATGAATTGGATAAGACATTATGATTAGTGATGCATATGTGCATTACTTGGGTCGTACATACATGCATCTATGCTTGCAGATATAACACTTGGAGCGATTTGGAGCTGAAACGAGGTGAAACGGGGGTGCTGCCTGCAGGGTGGCGCTTTGGCGCCAATATCATGGAGAAAATGGCGCCTAGGCTCCAGAAATTGTCCAGAGGTGGTTTTGGAGGGCTTTTGGTGGTTCTGGTATGTTCTGGAATTTTCTGGGTGGCTATGCATGCCCCAAGGTGATATTCAATGAATCAAGACATTTAGAAAGGCACATTTTGGCATTTCACATCTTTTGGAGTGAAGATGTGTCTCTTGAGGTGAAGAGGCGTGTCTCTTGTAATTAAGATGTGTTTTGTCTCTTTAAAAGGGGGGCTTGGCACTTTTCATTAAGAGTTCATAGGAGAGTTGAGAAGAGATTTGAAGGGGAGTTTGGTGTGCCTCTTCAAGGTGGTGTGTGTGTGCAAGAGGGGTAGTCTCTTGTGGAGTTCTGGTGGCTTTTAAGACATTGGAATAAGTGTAAGAGATTGCAATTTGCTATGCAAGAAGGGCGTGAACTTTCTGTAAAGATAAGACTTGGATTCTTCTTGTATTTTCTTTGAATTATTGCAACATAGTTGTGTGTTTTTCAATGTCATTTGAACTATTGAAACATAGTTGTGTGTTTTTCAATGTCATTTGCAATGAAGAATTCTTGTGTTTTCTCCATCCTTAGTAAATAATTTTCCTTACTCTTTGTCTTTGTGATGAGAATCATTTATGTATAGGATAATGATTTGAAGATTTCTTTTATTTCAAAATTGTGATGGTATTTTCATCGGTTTTTAATTTACTTTACAAACTGATCACTTGTAATATTAAAATTCGTTGTGAAACATAATGGCTCGATAAGGCTATGATTTTACCCAATTAGTGAATACCACACTAACCTTACGAGGAGGGCGACCACAACCTAAGGAGAGTGCAAATAGATTGGGAGATAAGTTTTGATGGACGTAAATTGGTGATTCTAGAGTGATAGGCTAGAACTTCCAATTTGATCTAGAAGTTCGAAAGCTAAGCCAACCTTGATGTTAGCCTTCAGGCGGAGAGATAGTGAGAACTCTAGAGTGAGAACTAGTATCTTTCCAACCTAACAAAGGATTTGGGAACTTGACTCTGGATTAACCAATGTTCTTTATGCACTTGTAAGAGGGTAAAGAGAATATGTATGTTCTTATTTGTCACAAAACTACATTTAAATCTTTAAATGTTTGATTCCTACACTAATTATGATCTCATCGCAAGGGGAAAGAAATTTTAATTATATAAAAACTTTCCAAAATTTATTCAGCCTATGTCGATAAGGATTTTATCTAATTTTAATTTTAAAGTAAATTAGTAAATTTAGGAAAACCAAACTTTTGAAGATTCAAAACTGATACTTTAAAGTAGTAGACTGGAACTTATTCTAAGAGATTTCTTATCCTACTTCTCTGTGGGATTGATATTGAGGTTTTAAGAAAATCATATATTACTTGAAACGATACATATACTTGCGTAGTACATTCAGTGTGTAAACTATTACTCAAAAGTTCTAAATTTTATAACGTATCGGTTTTGCACACTAGCCGCTAATATGAATTGGATCAAGTTTTTTGCCATCTTTTGGAAGTTAAATTACTGCGTAATTGCGAGTTGGGTTAAGTTTTTTGCATCTTTGCCAGGGAAACTACGATAAGAACTTTAGGAGAATTTTAGTTGAACTTGTAAGACTTAGATTTGGAAACCCTAGTGTTATTATCTTGTGTGTGTTTTTTTTGTGTTTGTTTTAAAGAAAATCTAAAATACCAAAATTATTTCTGATATCTGTCTTATTGTTAAGTCTTTAGATTTTTATGCGTAGTTTAGAAGCTGCTATGACTCAGATCTAGAGAGAACTTTTGGGAGGATCGTGAATCATAAAAGACTCAATGAATTTAATGTAAAAATTACAAATCAATAAAATAATGAATATTCAGTTTTGGATTTTAATGCTAGCAACTTCGATAGGTAAACCCCAAAAGAATAACAAATTTTCATAAATGCTTACTATTTTAACTTCTCAAGTTGTAGATATTGCAAAGAAGTTAGATCAATATGTAGAAAGTTATCCTCAAGGGCCCCTAAATATTGAGGAAAGATCATTTGAACAATTTATTGAACAATTTATTGAAATTAACTCTTTTGAAACTAGCCATGAGATATATAATCCTTATTATGATTATTATAACCTAAGTTGGGAGAATCATTTGAACTTTAACTGAAATAATAAATTTGGAGGAGAAAACCAATTGTTGGAAAATAATCAATTTAATCAGCCATGTAATAGGACAATTTTAATATTGGACTTTATTTTCCTCATAATTTTAACTTCAACCCACAGAATGAGGAGAATGAGTATTTATTAGAAGAGGTTGTTATTCAAATGGAGAGTCACCTTGAGAGTTAAGGGGCTGTAATTAAAAATCTAGAAAACCAACTGGAGCAGATTGTTAATTCAATTTACAATCATTCTCTAAAGATTTTACCTAGTGACCCTGAGATAAACTTTAAGGAGAAAAATGGTGGGTAAGATAAATCTATCCAACTGAGAAGTGGAAGAGAATTTGAGGATATGGTTCAAAATAATGTTGAGTTGAGAAATGAGGAAAGGGAGATTGAAAGACTAGTGGAAGAAATTCCTAAGGAATTAGAAAAGCTTCTTTCATCAACCATAATAAATACAGAAAGACCACCTCCACCATTTCCTTAAACCAATGAGGAAGAATTAGAAGATAACTTAAGACAGAAGAGTAACTTAGTAGAATTTAGTCTGGAATCTAAATTATCTAGAGAAAATCTCATTTGAATTTTAGGAGATCTTGAACTATTATATAGAGATTCATTTCTTATAAATTTTAAGAATAAAGTTAATATGCAAATTGAGGAAATCATTAGAAAAATATTGGTCTAGAAAGTGAGAAACAATACTCTTAATCAATCTGAAGAGGAAGAGCTGAAAGAAAAATTCAAATTCAAGGATTTAGTAGGAATCCCAGGATCCAGAAAAGATTGGGTCATTGATCAGGGATTACTTAAATGGAATTTTGATCTTGGAGGAATCCTTTGTCGGGCTGGCGACGTTAAACAAAGCGCTTCGTAGGGGGCACCCCATGGTCATCTTTATTGGTGTAATTGTTAATGAGATATAATTTTAATTTTGATATGGAGTGCCTAAAAGCTTTTGAATTATTAAAAGAAAAATTAGTCTCTACACCAATTATTATTGCACCAAATTGGGAAAAATATTTTGAATTGATGTGTGATGCAAGTGATTATGCTATTGGAGCTATTTCAGGAAAAAAAACTGATAAGATTTACAAAGTAACCTACTATGCTAGTAAAATTCTTAATGAAGATCAAATTAATTATACCATAATTGAGAAAAAGTTATTAGCAGCAGTATATGTTTTTGATAAATTCAAATTATACTTAATTGAAACTAAATACATTGTGCATATTGATCATTTTGCTATTAAGTATTTAATGAAAACGAAGGATGTATAACCAAAGCTTAAAAGATGGATTCTTCTTTTACAAGAATTTGAGTTTCAAATAGTAGATAAGAAGGGAACTGAGAATCAAATTGTTGATCATCTGTCCAGACTTGAATTATAAAAATAACTCTGTTTTGAAAAAGAAATTAATAAACATTTTCCAGATGAAGAATTGTTCAATGTTAGTGAGTGACGTGATCCATGGTATGTTGATATTGTGAACTTCATTGTTAGTGATATTATACCCTATGGGATGACATACCAACAGAAGAGGAAATTTTTATCTGAAGCTAGGACTTATTTTTGAGATGACTTTTTTATATATAAACAAGGAAAGGATCTAATTAATTGAATATGTGTGCCTTTAGTAGAAATTTATGAAATTATCTAAAAATTTCATAATTTTGACTATGGGGGACATTTCCTGCAATCTTTAGAGATGTTAACACTTATATTAAAACTTGTGATTGATGTTAATGAGTAGACAATACTTCTAGGAGAAATGAGATTCCCCTCAATTATGTGTTAGAAGTTGAGATATTTGATGTTTGAGGATTATATTTCATGGGACCATTTATATCATCTTTAAAAAAATTATATATATTGTTAGCAGTATAATATGTATCCAAGATTGTTAGCAGTTGAGAATGTACTTAAATGGATGGAAGTTTTTGCTTTACCTCAATATGATGCTCAAAGTGTTGCAAAGTTCTTAAGAACGAACATATTTTGTAGATTTGGGATGTCGAGAGTGATTATAACTGACGGGGGAAGTCATTTCAGAAATGCAATAATGGATAAGTTGTTAAAAAAATATCATATTAACCATTGAATTGCTACTGCTTATCATTATCAGACAAGTGGTTTGACTGATTTATCCAATCGTGAAATTAAAAAAAAATTGGAAAAATTATGTGAATTCAACAAAAATGGATGGTCGGTCAAACTTCACTATGCTTTGTGGGCTTATAGGAATGCATATAGACTCCTATAGAAATGTCTCAATACAGGCTAATTTATGGGAAAACTTGTCATTTATCAGTTGAGCTTGAGTATAAAATATATTGGGCTATTAAATAATTTAATTATAATTTAAAGGATGATGGTGAAAAAAGATTAGTGCAATTAAATGAGCTCAAAGAGATAAAGAATGAATCTTATGAAAATGTTAATATTTATAAAGAAAAGATGAAGATGTGGCATGATCGGAGAATTTTCACTAAAAATTTTGAGCCAGGGCAACAAGTTTTAATTTTGTCAGTAAAAATTTTGAGCCAGGGCAACAAGTTTTGCTATATAAAGCAAGGTTAAGATTATTTTCATACAAACTTAAGTGCAGGTGGATGTGCCCATTTGTTGTGATAAAAGTTTATTCCTATGGAGCTGTGGATATCAAATATCTTAAAACTAATAAAATATTCAAAGTGAATGATCACAGGCTAAAACCCTACCTTTTAGGGGATCAACTTAAATTGAGTGATCTTATGATGTTGGGTCAACCAGAATAAGCACTAGTTACAGATGCTATGATGTTGGGTCAACCAGAGTAAGCACTAGTTACTGATGCTGCACTAGTTACAGATGCTCCAAAAATATATGCATTTTTAGACCTATATTTTATACTAATTTTTTGTGATTGCACTTTAAATGAAGATATTTTGCATGTTTTGTAGCTGGTTGATATTTTTTTAACACTTGAAGCAAAAAGGAAGCAAAAAGGATGGAATTTGGAGTCAAAATGGCGTTTTGGAAAAAAAAATACTCAGCGCCGACAGCGCCAGCAAGGACACCGGTGGCACCAGCATGATCCAGGAGTCCAGAACATCGTGGGCACTGACCGCACCATTTTACAAAGATCAAAAGATTTAATTCGGGCCACTGGCGTGGCGCCATCGTGGGCGCCAACGACGCCGATGTCGGTGCTGGGCAAAATTCTAGAAGGTTTGATGAATTTAGACGCTTTTTGAAGAGTTATTGAACACACCTCTTGGAAAACCAGCATTATGCTTTATTTAGAGCAAAAATTGATCAGAAAAAGGGGGGGCTAGTGTGCAATTGAGTTTACTTGAGTGTTCTATTGTTTGATGTGGTGAGTCTAAGTGTGATTTTCTCCTAAGAGTTGTTAAGAGAGGGAGAGAAGTGAGATATTTCTTCTTCCATACTTCTTTAAATAGAAAATCAAGAGTCTTATAAAAAGAGAAAGAGTCCAAGAGAGGCTACAAAGGATTTACTTTGAGAAAGAGTTATAGATAAGTAATGTTTTTGTATTATTGTTGTATAAAATTTCTTTTATTTATGAAATTCGTATTTTATTGTATTTTCTGATGAGGGTCTGAGTAGTTTTCTTTGTCTTTCTCCCTGCTCTAAGATATGGTGAAATGATGAGATAATTTGGATGTGATAATTTTAAAATATAAAATAAATTATGATGATTTTTCACTCAGTTCTTAATTTACTTTTCGATTTGGCCAATAGAAATGTTAACATCTATTGTGAAACCTAGTGAAACATAATATCTGGAAAATGGAGTATGAGTTTCACAACAAAGTGAGAATCACATTCGATTTCATGAAGGAGTGTTTCATTCATGGAATTGTGTGCAAATAAATAGGGAAATATATATTATTGGGTGAAGAATGACAGACTAAAATCTTCAATTTGGTCTTAGTGTTTAAGAACTAAAGCGAGAGTTAGTCTTCAGATGAAGGGAAGTGGGAGCTTTAGAGTGAGAGCCAATATCCCCTCAACCTAACCACTGATTTAGAGACTAAACCTAAGACTACCCAACAATTCTCTATAACACTTGACTAAGAGTAGAGAATTAAAATTGCTTCTATTTGACACGATACAAATTCAAACTATTTGTCTCATTTAACCAAAAACTCATTGTAGTGAGAAATATGCTTTCTCATATTTGATAACTTCATCACAGAAACATAGTTTGGTAGTTATAGTTTAACTTTAATTTATAATCTTGCTAGTAGTTGATAATTTAGTTCTGATAGCACCTTAAACATTTGCAATTAATGTAGTAGACTTTCTTTATTGTTGTGAAATTTCCTAGTTTAAATTATCATTTCAAATTTAAACCTTTATCGTGGGATCAATATTTGGGGCTTAAACAAAAATTCTTGTATTACTTGATAACGATATGTATACTTGCGTAGAATCCCAACATAAATTGCTTCAATTTCTTTATAAATATCGAACCAAGTTTTTTTGGCATCACTGCAAAACGGAGTCAACTTTATTAATTTTACACTACTATAATTTTCGGGATCGGTTATGTCGGACTGACAATGTTAAAACAAGCGCTTTGTGGGAGGCAACCCATATCTATCTGTGTGTTTGTTTTGAATGTTATGTTGTTGTGTTTGATTTAGAAAATCATGGTTGTATTTTGAATTTATAATGATTCTAAGACCTTAAAAGATGACTTAGACATGTTAGAACTGGTTTTTGGATGTTAAGCTGACCCGTGCTAAATTAAGCACTAGTGCTCGCGATAGTTAAAAACATGTGTGAATTTTGGTTTATAGAAGTTTTAACTGTGATTTAGTTAGCTTTATTGTGGGATAGCCGTTCTAGGACGTGCCTAGGAGTTATAGGGGAGGTTTAGAGCTTATAAATAGAAGGGTATGAAGAGAAGTCACACCACACTTCCATTTACACTCAATTCTTGTAAAAAAAGAGAAATTTTGAAAGATGTCATCTTGGGAGAGTGAATTGAAGAAAAATGAGGAAGAAATTCATTAGTTAGAGTGCGCAAGAGTTATACAATGTTTTTTTAGCCTTTAGTATCGAAGGAATAGCAGAGAAAATCACTAAAATTGAGGCTGACGTGACTTCAATTGAAGCGAAAGTGATGGAAGTTAACAGACATCTGGATCATATGAGATGACAACTTAAGATGTAGTTTAGCCATACTAGTTTTATAGAAGAAGTGAACAAGACTATGTATTTAAAAAACAAATGAATTGAAGAAGATTCAACCAGAGTTATTATCCACCGTCCGTTCTATCAGATTTACATTCCAAATGCTGATGGAGAGACTAATGATAGGCCAGGATTTATTCCACTGGATGGAGAGTGGAATTAGGTTCTTTGTTTAATGTTTGTGTATTTAGTGTTTGTTTGTTTAATATTAAGTTTGTTTAGTGTCTTTTTAATGTTATGATTGTTTAGTGTTTGAGTTGGGAACTATCTAATCCAAGACTCTTTGGATTGAGAATCTATGTATTGAATATGTTTGTAATTGTTTGTGAAGTAATATAAGTGTTTGCTTGTGTAAAATTTCACGTTATTTTATGTTGAATCGAATTAGTTAAGATTGGTTAATCTTTAGAAATAGGAGAGCTAAAAGGGAAGAATATAGTTATTAAATATTTATGAGAACATGTAGGGTTGGTTGACTTAGGCTAGAAGAGAATTTTACTAAAACTGAAAAAATTAAAATTTGTGCAATTGCGCCTAAGCGGCAAGACCCTGCTCTTAAACGCTGCCTTAACCGAGAGACGAGTGCCTAAGCACCGAACCATTCACAGTTAAGCACCGGTTCACGTAAACTGGTTCACGAACGGTTTAAAGTGACTATTGGGTCCGAAAAACACCATTTTTTTTCCCTCGACTTCATCCCCTTCCTCTAGATTTCGCGATTTGGAGATTAGTGCATCCTCTAATTTGAAGATTTCATGGTGGTTTGAAGCAAAACTTGTTAGATTTGACTTTATTGAGGTAAAAGCTTCACTTTAATGTAAATTTTTTTTTATTTTCACAATGTATTTTGAGCACATTATGGATCTATTCGAAAATCACTATTCATGGTGAAAATTTCAGAAAAAAACTATGGAAAATACATAGATTTGGTAGTTTAAGCTTTTAGGAGTTTTAATGATTTAGAGTTGAATTTGAGATTTATTGTGAATTTTATATGATTTTTAGAAATGGCCCCAAGGATGAAGAGGAGTAAGGGAGAAACTCAATTTGATTTAAACAAATTTGTTAGTGCGAGAGCTCAGGATCGATACAATGATGCACTACAATCAAGGAAATTGATCACTGAGCGTTGTTTCAAGAGTTCGAGAGGAGATGTTGAGGATTTGATTGTTCGCCACCAGTGGGAGCGGTTTTGCGGTTTTTCTGTTGTGGTTTTTTCTGTTGTGGCAGTTATTTCTGTTGTTCGGGAGTTCTATGCAAATCTCCCTAAGGCTGAAGAAGGAGTCATCGTTAGAGGAAAGACAACACCCTTCTCATATGAGGTAATAAATCAATTTTATTAATTGCTCCCTAGCACATTATGCTTTTATTCAAACTTTAGTCCTAACAAAGATGAGTTAGATGAGATTATTTCATCATTGACTAGTGAAAGAAGATTTTGAAATATTATTAATGAAAGAAGAGTCAACTTCTCCATTTCAAAGTTGGATGCCACAATGAAAGCATGACACTATATTTCTGCTCATCTACTGCCTACAAATCATCTTAATGAAGTGACCCGAGACAGAGCAACCTTGAACTATTGTATTCAGCAGTTAAAACCCATCGACATTGGAGCTTTGATTTATGATGTTATCACCAGTTCTGCCGTCGCTACTACTACTGCAGGTTTGAGGTTTGCATCTTTGATATTTTCATTATGTGAGCAGGCTGGAGTTAGATTTGATAGCTGGGAGGAGATACTTCAGCCCCTCAAGCCCATTACTAGTGTCAATGTGAAGTCTTATTCACATCATTCGATCTTTGGCTGGAGTAGGGCTGTCAATTTGACTTGTTGTTCGTGAACAGGTCGCGTTCGGATCGTTAAGCAGCTCGTGTTCGGCTCGTTCGTTAAGCCTAAC
>NW_018164875.1:471291-515421 GCF_001263595.1 Phalaenopsis equestris
CCGTAGGGAGCCGAACACGAACAAATTTTTAAGCTCAAAAAGTAAACGAGCCGAACACGAGTCAGAGTTTGTTCGCTCGTGTTCTGCTCGAAATGGTTCGAAAAAAAATTATATAACTTTTTATATAACAATATATTACATATATTATTTATATAATAATATATTATATATATTTATGTCAAATATTTAAATCGAGTCGAACACGAACACACTGTTCACGAGCCAATTTCGAACACGAGCCTATTTCGAACACGAGCTATTTCGAACGAGCCGAACACGAGCCAAGCCTGAGCTCGCTCAAGCTCGGCTCATTTACAGCCCTAGGCTGGAGAGGTGGATTTTCTAGCAGTTCAGGTGCCTCTACATCTCGAGTTTCTACTTCACGTCCTTGGATATCACAAGGTCAGACTTGGATATCACAAGGCCAGACTTCTGGATCTGATTCTCAGTCACAATTATTGCAGAGGATATTGGACAAAGTCAACTATACCGGTGATAAAGTCTATACCGGTGATAAAGTATTAAATTTAGAAAATTTTGCATAACATATAGATGGACATAGTGATTATAGGGAAAATTTCCATTCATGTATGGAAAATCTCATGAGAGGTGACCAAAGTATAGTTTTCCCTCAATATCAAAAATATCCATCATATGAGCCTGCAGCTGTTTGGCATAGTGATGAGAGTGATGTTGAGGAGGAGGAGGATGACTAGATTGAGTCTATAGTTTAGTTTTTTTTATGTATTGCTATGAATTTTCACTTAAAAACTTCATGTTTAAAATTTTTAAAATAACTACAAGATATTTTCTTTATGTTGCAGTTGTGAATATTTATTAGTATGTTTATTTGCTTTTATGTTATCCTCCATTGCATATGAATCTCTACATGCTAAGTAAATTAAAATTTGAACAATGTAATTTTTTCCCCTGTTTTTAATTTTTGTACTTATATATTTAGGATGTAAAAAATTTTGCAAGCGTGTTATTTTCAATTTTTATTCCTGCATATATATATATGATGCTAAAATGTTTTAGCTCATTCAAAATTTAAGTTTTGGGGGGGGGGGATTTTTTTTTAAGAAGAACTTAAAAATTTATTTGTTCTCAAATGTATTTCTAATAAATTTGATATTGATTTGAAAAAAAAATGATTATGTATATGCAATTATATTAGGGAAGCAAAATTTTGAATATAGAAATTAGTAAGAGTAAGAAGGTTAAAGATTTTAGTGTGAAAATGATAAATATTGTGTAACTATCTTTAGTAGAAGGAATTGTATTTTTGTGAAAATGTAGAAGAATCAAACTTTTATTTTCAAAACTTAAATTTTTTTTATTGAAAGTAATTTTCAAAACTATTATTATGTTTTTAAGTAAAAAAAATATATCAACTCTTGCTTTAAGAAAGGAATAGTAGAATTCAAAATTGTTAATGACCTATCCAGATATAATAATCCTTGCCTAAAAAAAAAAAGAGAAAAAGAAATAGAAAAGAAAAGTTGAAAAATAGAGGAGAAGCTTGAGGATTAGTGTATATTGGTTGAAAAAGAGAGGAGAAGTTGAAAAAGAGAGGAGAAATATATCATTTGATCTTTTTAAAGTATAAGACTTGAGAATATATTTAAAAATTTTTAAGTGGAAAAGGATATGATATAGTAAGTAAAATTATGATTGATAAAAAATTCTTAATAAAAATTTTAAGTGGAGCAGATAAAATGCCTAAACTCTATACTTGGAGAATTTACAATATTTCATAACTAGATTAGAAACTCATATTTTAAGACTTCTTTACATTAAAAATTTATAAACTTTAAGTTGGTCTTATTCACTAATGTTTTTTCTAAATTAGATTACTATATTTCTACATCAAAATTTTAGAATATCCTAAAGAAGGTCTTAACATAATCTACTTATTTAGTTTTTAAGGGATTGGAGTGTCACTTGAGGACAAGTAACGTTTTAAGTTTATGGGATTTTGATACACCTAAAATATATAGTATTTATGTACATATTTTTATGTCTATTTTTGAGATATTGCATTTTAATGAAAGGTATTTGTATGTTTTTCTTTCAGGTAAAATGAAATAGATAAAAAATGGTGAAAGGAGTGAAAACGGATCAAATTTAGAGCAAAAATGAAGAAGATGCAAAAATGAACTGTGGTGCCTAAGCGCCCAAGACTGGCGCTTACGTGCTAGTTAAACAGAGAGAGCCGAGCTTATGCCCCACGTACCCTGCGCTTAAGCGCCAAAAGTAGTTATTTGATGAATCATTAAATTTGGACAAATTTTTGAAGATGATGAATTTGGACAAATTTTTGAAGCAACCCTTGGCGAAAACATGAGAAATAGTTAATAGACACAAAAATTCATTCAATTGACTTTTAGAAGGAGGCAACTTATAGAAAATTCACAAATTCATTCAATTGGCTTTTAGAAGGAGGCAACTTATAGAAAATTCATTGAATGATGACACATTTTAAAGAAATATCAAGACACCTTTTAGATTTTTAGAAAAGAAGACTTGGATCTTTCAAGGCCAAGAATAATCATCCATCTATCCAGACGACCAGTGCCAACCACCACATACACCGCCGCCGCCGCCCACCATTTATTTTTATTTTGAGTGTATTTTGTATTGTGAGTTAAGGAAAAGATTCAAAGGAACTTGAAGACAATTGGTGGAGAGAAATTTGAGATAAATTTGTATCTTTGTGACTACATTTGGTTTTAATTTAGACTTCTTGTTTGTGTGCATGATTTTTACTTTCAAACTCAAGTGTGGTTGTGTTTTCTCCATGAATTCTAACTTTTTTTATCTTTTTCCTTAAAATGATAAATGATTAAGTATTGGAAGAAGTTATGTGAAGTATAAGACTTTAATATTGGAAGAAGTTGTGATAACTTTAAACATTGTACTCCATTTACTTCTTAATTTAGCCAATTAAGATGTTAATACATATTGCGAGAACATGTAAGATCCGAGATTGTATTGTCTCAGTCAACAAATGGTAAGAATCACATTTGATTTCATGGATGAGAATGTAGTTCTTGGGATGAGTGCAAATAAATAAAAAATTAAACTTTGAAGGGTGTATAATTAGATGACTTTAGAGTGACAGACTAAAGCCCCCAATTTGATTTATAGTTTTAGGTTTTGGTGCCAATGTTAGCCCTCAGGTGGAGAAAGAAGGGGGAACTCTAGAGTGAGAGCTAGTACCTTCCTTACCTAACCCGTCTTCAAGATTATTCAAACTATAAATTAGACAATGTTTTTTATAGCATCTCTAGTAAGGGTAAAAAATATTATTGCAATTAGAATACTTCGACAAGAAAATTCTTATACTTGTTACTGATTCATGATAAGAAAAAATATATTTAATTTATATTGCCTTCATTTTGCAAATAACTAGTTAAGTTAGTTGCTTACTTTATTTACAAATCTCAAAAATTACAAAAAGAATTTAACTTTCATTCCTATTTTAGTATCTAGAGTTTAAAAAGATTTTGTTAAGTTGAATTTTGTTATATAATTTCTCCTGTTTTATAAGTGCATATTATATTTTCCCCATGGGTTCAATATTCGGGGCCTAATCAAAAAGTCATATATTACTTAATAACGATATGTATATTTTCGTATTCATATATTACTTAATAACGATATGCTTAATTTCCTTAAATATTATAATTGTATTCTTACTTGCTTTGAAATTAAGAATTTACCTAGCTTTTGATTGGGATCTAGTTTTTAGCTTTGTTGCAAGTTAAGAATTATAAATAAGGAAATTAAACATATAATCGCATACATCGCTTTAACATTTATAAAGAGATCCGGGATGAGCTGACAATGTTTAATCAAATGCTTTGTGGGAAGCAACCCAGAGTTATGTGTGTGTTTCTATTTTGAATGTTATGTTGTTGTGTTTGATTAAGAAAATTGTGGTAGTATATTGAATATATAATGATTTAGTAATGATTCTAAGACCTTAATAGATGACTATATATTAAAATGAGTATTTGGACGTTAAGCTGACCTGCCAACATTCGACGCTTAAGCGCCGCAGTTAACTAAAAGTGTTAAATTATGTTTCTAGAAGATTTAGACGTGGTTTAGTGGGTTTAACGTGTGTTAGTGGTTTGAGAACGTATCTAGTAGTTTTTGTCTTGGTTTAAAGCCTATATATAGAAGGGAATGAAGAGAATTCTCAGCCCACTTCAATTTTCACCCTAAAATCTAAGTGAAGAGTGAGAGAGTGAGAGATCTTGGAAAATGAGAGATCTTGGAAAAATGTCTTCTTGGGATATTAATATGAAGAAAAAGGAGGAAGCTATAAAGAATAAGTTCATTAGTCAAAGTGTGTAAGAGTTATACAACGATTTCCTAGCCGTTAGTATAGAATGAATAACGGAGAAAATCATAAAAATTGTAGCTAGCGTGGCTTCAGTTGAAGCAAAAGTGGTGGAAGTTAACACACATTTGGAGCATATTGGATGACAACTTAAGATGCAATTTAGCCACACAAGTTTTATTGAAGAAGCAGACAAGACTATCTATTTGAAAAACAAATGAATTGAAGAAGACTCAACCAGAGTTCTTCATCAGCGTCCATTTTATCAGATCTATATTTCAAATGTCGAAGGAGAAACTAATGAAAGGTCAGGATTCATTCCACTAGAAGGAGAGTGGTATTGAGTTCTAAGTTTAGTGTTTATTTGTGTTAGGTGTTGTGATGTTAGTCTTAAGTTTGTTTTATATGTTTTTAATGTTAAGTTTATTTGGTGTTTGTGCTCAGGAATTATCTCATCCAAGACTCTTTGGATTGAGAAATTATGTATCACAAATGTTGGTATTTGTTTGTGAATTAATCCAAGTGTTTGTTTGTGTGTAAAATTTAGTGTTATTTTGTGTTGAATCGAATTAGTTAATATGGTGAATTTGAGAAAGAAGAGAGTTGAAGGGAAAGAAAATAGTTATTAAAGATTTATAAGACAATTTAGGGGTGGTTGACTTTCGCTAGATGTGCATTTCTCTTAAAATCAAAAATATCAAAATTCTTGCACTGGCGCTTAAGCACCAAGACCCTGCACATAAGCATTGGAGAACCCGAGAGGTAGGTTCCTACGCGCCGAACGAGTCGCGCTTAAGCACCAGTTCACTTAAACCGGTTTGCGAACGACTAAAGGTGAAAAATAAACCCAAAAACACCATTTTTACCTCCTCGCCATCGTCTTCTTCGTTCGAGTTCACGATTTAGGAGTTTGGGCTTCTTCTATAGTGGAGATTTCTTGGTGGATTCAAGCCGAATTTGCTAGATTTGATCTTCTCGAGGCAAGAGCTTCACTTATATGTAAAATTTTTTTATTTTCACCATGTATTTTGAGCACATTGTGGATTTGACCGAAAATCACTATTCATGTAAAATACATAGAAATGATAGTTTAAGCTTTTAGAAGTTGAGTTTAGTGATTTTGAGTTGAATTTAAGATTTATTGTGAATTTTATGTGATTTTTAGAAATGACCCCAAGAATGAAGAGGAGTAAAGGGAAGTCCCATTTCGATTCAAGCATGTTTGCTAGAACGAAAGCTCAGGACAGGTATAGTGACACACTGCAGTCGAGAAAATTGATTCATGAGAGATGTTATAAAAGTTCAGGTGGAGCAGTAAAAGATTTGATTGTTCGTCGGCAGTGTGAGCGATTTTGTTATTTTTTTGCTATGGCTGTGATTTCTGTTGTTCGGGTGTTTATGCTAATCTCCCTGAAGCTGCAGAAGATCTGGTCTTGGTTCGAGGAAAATTAGTGCCTTTCTCCCTTAAGGTTATAAATCTTTTTTACCAGTTGCCCCCTAATACGCTGTGTTTTTATTCGAATTATAATCTAACTAAGGAGGAGTTGGACAAGATTATATCGTCATTGACCTGTGGAAGAGGACTGTGGAAGATCACAAATGAAAGAAGAAACAACTTCCCTGTGTCAAAGTTAGTTGCTATATCAAAATCGTGACACTGCTTTATTTTTGCTCATCTACTACCAACCAACCACTTCAGCGAAGTTACTCGAGATAGCTACCTTGAACTATTGCATTCAAAAGTTCAAGCTGATTGACATTGTATCTTTAATTTATCAAACTATTTCCAATTCTGCTATCGTTGCCACTACTGTAGGTTTGGGATTCACATCCTCAATCTTTTACCTATGTGAGCAGACAAGTGTTAGATTCGATTGCTGGGAAGAGATATTGCAACCTCTAAAGCCCATCACAAGTGTTAATGTTGTGAAGTCTTATATTCACAACATTCGATCTTTGGCTGGAGAGGAGGATTTTCTAGAAGTTCAGGTGCCTCTACTTCTCATGCTTCTACCTCACGTGCATCAACATCATAAGCTCAGACTTTTGGTTTTGATTCACAGTCACATTTATTGCAAAGAATGTTAGATAACATCAATTATACTGCACATAAAATATTAAATTTAGAGAATTTTGTAGATCATATAGATGGTTATATAAGAAGACATAGTGATTATGAAGAAAAATTTCACTCATCTTTGAAAAACCTTATGAGGGGTGACCAAAGTTTAGTTTTTCTTTCATATCCACAATATCCATCATATGAACCTACTGCCAGGTTTTGGGATAACAATGATAGTGATGATGATGAAGAGGAGGATTAAATTGAGTAGTTTAGTTTTTTTATTATTGTGAACTTTATGTGGTACGGTTATACTGTATTGTTAATGTGTTTTGTATTGTACTTATTGAGACTGCTACTATTGTTTGTGTTTTGTTCTGTTAGACACTGTTGTGATGTATTTATGTTATTGTGAGTAGTTATATTTTATTTTTGTGATAGTAATTGTGTTAAATGTGTTGTCTAGTTTATTTTGTTAGTTGTGTTGAACTTAATCCTGAATTTTAGAAAGATTTATAATATTACTAACTTTCACTTAAGAACTTCATGTTTAAAATTTTCAGTCTACTACCAGATATTTTCTTTATATTACAGTTGTGAATTTTTGTTAGTGTATTTGTTTGTTTTTATATTATCCTCCGCTGCATAGAAGTCTAATAAACTCTAAATTAAAATTTGATCAATTAATTTTTACTCCTATTTTTAATTTTTTTACTTGTATATTTAGGATATAAAAATTCTTGTAAGCATATTATTTTCAGTTTTCATTTCTGCCAATATATAAATATGATGTTGTAATGTTTTATCTTATTAAAAATTAAGTTTGGGGGGATGAAAATTTTTTTAAAACTTGAAGTTTATTTGTTATGCACTACAAATAAATTTGATTTTAATTTGAAAAAAAAATGATTATATATATGAAGTTATATTAGGGAAGTAAAATTTTGAATATAGAAATGAGTAAGAAAATTTAGTTGAATCCTATAGTAATGAAGGAAAATTAAAGTTAACATTTTTTAGTGTAAAAATGATAAATATTGTGTATCTATCTTTAGTAGGAGAAATTATATTTTTGAAAAATATAGAATGGTTAGACTTTTATTTTTAATGCCTAAATTTCTTTTATTAAAAATAATTTTCAAAACTATTATTATATTTTTAAGTAAAAGATTTATATTAGAACTTTGTTTTAGGAAAGAAAGAGTGAAATTCAAAATCATTAAAAGTCTATCCAGATTTAGTAATCATCACCTGAAAAAAAAGAGAAAAAGGAAGTTGAAAAAGGGATGAGAAGCTTGAGGATTATTGTATAATCAAAATTGGTTCTACATCTGTTCTTTTTAAAGTATAAGACTTGAGAAACTCTTTAACTTAAAGATATAATATATAACGTATAATTATTCTTAATAAAGATTGTTAAGTGGAGAAGATAGAATGCCTAAACTTTGTATTTGAAAAACTTACAAATATTTCTGAACTAGATAGAAACTCATATTTTCAGACTTTTCATTAAAAATTTCTAAAGTCTAAGTTGGTCTCATGTACTAATATTTTTTCTAAATTGGACTACTATATTTTTAGATCACAATTTTAGAATATCCTAAAGGAACTCATTTACATAATCTACTTATTTTGGTTTTGAAAGATTGAATTGTCACTTGAAGACAAGTAACATTTTAAGTTTGAGTGATTTTAATACTCCTAAAATATATAGCCTTTATGTACACATTTTTATACCTAATTTTGAGATATTGTGCTTTAATGGAAGGTATTTGTGTATTTTTCTTTCAAGTACAATCAAATTATTGAAAATGGTAAAAAGGAGTGAAAAAGTATCAAATTTGGAGCAAAAATAAAGGTGTGCAAAAAAACTGTGGCAAGTGTCAAGTACCTCGCGCTCAAGCGTCAGAAATAGTTAGTTGATGATTCAATAAATTTGGATGAATTTTTGAAGAGGTCTTTAAAGCAACCCTTAGTGAAAACGTGGGAATTAGTTAATGTACACAAAAATACATTCAATTAGCTTTTGAAAGGAGGCAACTGTTGGAAGAATCATTGAATGTGGATATATTTTGAAGAGACACAAAGACACCTTTTAAAAAATTAAAAAAGTTTTGAAGAGACACCAAGACACCTTTTAAAAAATTAAAATAAAAAATTAAAAAAGAAGGACTTGGATTGGATTGAAGAGACTTCCTCCCACATACGCCGCCGCCAGGACTTGGATTGGATTGAAGAGACTTCCTCCCACAGACGCCGCTCCCCTGTAGATACGACCGACGCCTCTCTCTCTTAGATTAATTAAGATACTTTTAGAGAGGAGAAAAAGAGAGGAGTTGTAGTGTGTGAGTAGAGAGTATTTTAAGAGAAAGGAAGAGAAGAGATTCAAAGGAACTTCAAGAGTTTGCTGGAGAGGATTTAAGATAAGTTTTTATCTTTGTGACTACATTTGATTTTAATTTAGACTTCTTGTTTGTTTGCATGATTTCTACTTTCAAACTTAAGTGTGGTTGTGTTTTCTTTATGAATTCTGACTTATTTTCTTTATCTTTTTCCTTAACATGATCAGTGATTAAGTATTGGATGAAAGTTGTGTGAAGTATTTATCTTTAATTTTGGAATAAATTATGGTGATTTTAAATCTTGTACTTCATTTATTTCTTGATTTGGTTAATTAAGATGTTAATATTTGTTGTGACAACATGTAAGGTTTGAGATGATATTGTCTTAGTCAACTAATGGTAAGAATTACATTAGCTTGTATTGATGAGAATGTAATTCATATGATTGAGTGCAAAAAATAGAGGAAATAATCTTTGAATGGTGTTAGAATTAAAGGACTTTAGAGTGACAGACTGAAGCCCCCATTTTGGTTTATAGTTTTAAGTTTTGATACGAGATGTTAGCCCTCAAGTGGTGAAAGAAGATGAAACTATAGAGTGTGAGCTAATATCTTATCTACCTAACCCGTCTTCATGACTATTCAAACTTTAAATTAGTCAATGTTCTTTATAGCATCTCTAGTAAGAGTAAAGAATATTATTGTTATTATTTGACACAACACAATTTTAACACTTCCACAACATAATTCCTATACTTGTTACTGAATATTGATAAGGAAAAAAAAATTTTATTTATAATGTCTCCATCTTACAAATATCTAGTTAAGTTTAGTTAGTTGTTTACTTTACTTTCAATTATTAAAAATTACAAAGAGAATCGAACTTTCAATCCTATTATAACATCTTTAGGTTGAGTAAGAATAATTTGCAACGTAGAATTTGTTATCTAATTTCTTTTGATTTTAGTTACATATTGTATTTTTTCCCTGTTGGTTCGATATTTGGGCATTAATAAAAAAATTCTATATTACTTGATAACGATATGTATACTTGCGTAGTATCACATATTTAAATATAATAATTGAATTCTTATTGCTTTGAAGTCAAGTTTTTGACAGACGTTGCAAAGTGAAGAAATATAAGTAAGGAAAATTAAGATTATAACTGCATACATCGTACAATCATATAAAAATTGGGATCAGGCGTTTGACGGGTGTCGACGACGATCGACGGTGGTCGATGACGATTTGCGGGAGGCGATGATGGTCAGGATGATGCTGGACTTCAGTTCCTTATCTAACGACATTTAATAGACGGACGGTCCGGAGAGCTTCATCCGATCAAACGACATTTAATAGACATTTGAGTATCGTAATGATGTTAGAATTACACAATCTTGGGCTCATTGGATTCATCAGGCCGAGACGCTCGATTCAACTATAAACTTGCCAGATTCGACAATCGTTTGACATTCCAAATATGTTCGAAAATCTTTCAATAATAGGTTAATGACTTGATCTTGGCTTGACGACTCAAATTGAAATGACTTTGATATCATTAGGTACTTCTCATCGAGCCGGTCAGTTTAACTATAAGTTTGCTGAAATCAGGGCTCTGGATGAGTTTTTTTTTCAAGGCTTGAATATCACTTGCTCAAAATATTATCTTGAGATCCGTGTCATGTCTCGAGATTCGTGCTGGATAACGAAGATTTGTTGGCAGCATATCAAGATATAAACCCGGTTGAAACAAATCTAAACTTAACTGAAAAAACTTAAATAAAAGACAAAATAATGATATTCTTGAAATATTTCAAGGACTTCAGGAGGCCAAATAATTATTTTAATTATGCTTTTTTAGTTTTCTTTTTTTATTTTGGTGTTGTGATGTACTTAATAATTTTTTAAATATTTTTTGAATTTAAAAGACTGAATTATGAGCTAAAAAAATATTTATTATTTACAAAATTCCAAAACATAATCAATTTCGAAAAACTAAAAATCAGATTTTGAACTTACCGACAGCAACCACATTTGTAATTAACAACCACCACAACAGTAAGTGTACGAGGAGAGGACAATATTTCCTCATGCTGCTCTTCCTTTGCTTCGCGGACGGAATCAAATAGTTTCTAAATAAATATTTTTACTTCAACAAAGAAAATAAAATATAGTCCATCACAATTTATTTGAAATCGGACAGCAAGCATTAATCGCCCAATCCTCACCCAACCCACTGTTTCATTTGGGACCCACTTTGCCAGCTCCCTCTTTTTGGGTGCAATAATTTCGGTGCATTTAAAGTAAAAGAAAAAATCATTATTGCATTCCTTTATTTCCGCCTCGTTACATTATTCTAATAAAATCTCTCTCTCTCTCTCTCCACTTGTCTTCTGTCAGTCAAACCGATTGGTCACTGTACCCTCTCTTGCGGGATATCTTACCGCTGCTTGCTCCCGCCGCCGCTGTGGACGAGGTACCCGAAACTAGGGTTCCGGTAGTGAACGGCGCTGCGGGAAGTTTGATCCGCAGGAGAGGTGACTGCTGAGGTGATGACCTGAGAGCTTCCAGCTCAAGATGGGGTGCGTTCTTGGTCGACAAGCTCCCTCGCTTGACTCTTCCCGCCGCCATGTGGACATGGATGTGGTCGCGGCTTCTGGGCGTAAGTCACAGGTGGGTATTCCGAAGGTGGAGGTTGTTGCCACAGAAGGCGGAGTTGCTGCGCAAGAGGAGTTGGCGCAGGAGAAGCCGGCTAGGCCCAGACGGCGATCGAGGGCTGGCAGCATTCCTGGTCAAGCAGTTGGAGAACAGGTGGCCGCCGGTTGGCCGCAATGGCTTTCAGAGGTAGCTGGTGAGGCCATCAAGGGCTGGACTCCTCGCCGCGCGGACAGCTTTGAGAAGCTCGCTAAGGTGATCTATCTTCTACTTATCACTTATTTTCATTTCACTGACGTTGGTAATTTATTAGTGTTGTTGCTCGATTCAGATCGGGCAAGGTACTTACAGCAACGTGTACAAAGCGAGGGATAGCGTGACTGGCAAAATAGTTGCACTGAAGAAGGTTCGGTTTGATAATTTGGAGCCTGAGAGCGTGAAGTTCATGGCGAGGGAAATCCTAGTACTTCGCCGCTTAGATCATCCCAATGTTGTGAAGTTAGAGGGATTGGTCACCTCGAGAATGTCATGTAGTTTATATCTAGTGTTTGAGTACATGGAGCATGATCTTGCTGGCCTTGCTGCCTGCACACCTGCGAAGTTCACGGAGCCTCAGGTTGGATGCATAATGCATTAATTTTTCTTTATTTTTTTGGATTTACCTCATCTTTTACAGGAACCTTCATTTTTAAAGAACTATAAATTGGACAGGTGAAGTGCTATGTGAAGCAATTGCTATCTGGGCTTGAACATTGTCATAGCAGGGGGGTGCTGCACAGGGATATCAAGGGTTCCAATTTGCTTTTGGGTAACGACGGGATACTTAAGATCGCAGATTTTGGATTAGCGTCCTTCTTTGATCCAAATCGCAAGCAACCCATGACTAGCAGAGTTGTCACTCTATGGTATCGGCCTCCTGAACTCCTTTTAGGGGCAACGGATTATGGTGTTGGTGTGGACCTCTGGAGTGCAGGTTGCATTTTAGCAGAGTTATTGGCTGGAAAACCCATCATGCCGGGACGAACTGAGGTATGTTGATGTCAATTTCTTCAGCAGAAGCAGTAACTTAATTATTAACTGAAGATTTATTTGGTTTAAAGTATCTGATATCTTGTTTAGTTGTGCTTCATTATATTTGACTTCTAATGCAACAAATGAACTCAGCACATTCGTATTCATTCGTGCATGGATGAAACCTATAAAAACTTGCCTGCAGAAATCAGTGTTTCTCTCTATCTGATGAATTGCTTCGGACTTTATTATTTTTTTCCAGTTATAATATCCTATAATCCTGCAAGATTCTTAATATCAGATGAGAACTTGAATCATTTAGACTACTTTGGCCATTGATAAATGCAAAGAAATTGTGACCTTAAAGTTGACTTTGGATAACCATTGATAAATCTTGATGGACTAATCACACATCATGGTTAACTTTTGAAACTGCTGATTGGATTATATGATAGGCGCATGTTTGCTATTAATCAAAATCAAAATTATGGAGAAACTTTGCCATGTCTTGTGGCTAGTGGATTCACAGAGATGGATTAATTATGCTTGTATGTTACCATATCACTTGACTTTTGTCATTGGTATAAATCAATGGAATCAAATTGGCTAAGCCCAAATGATATATATATATATATATATTTCTGCTCGTTCCTTGGTTGTTGTGTCTAGCTCTCAACAGTTGTACTAATCTTTTTATTTCTTATTATATGGGCAAGAAGAGACCCAGTAAACCACAAGCCGAGGTCATTAACACAACATTTGGAGTAACCATTGAGGACATGACGTCCATGGATCCAAATCCTATCATTCTCACAACGAGCTTCTGAGGCGAGATATAGCAGACATAGAAAAAGAGCAAAATTTTTATCCTTCCGTTACCCAATGTAAAAATAAATGGGGGTAACACAAGAACGATTCTATTCATAATGATATGGATACACATATCTCCGTCTTTTACCAAACTTTGAAACTAGTTGGTTCGCCAATTCCATTCAGATTGCTTTCTTTCCTTAGTTGAAAGCCCTAAGAACTAGATGTTTGGCCTAACGATATTGGTTTCTTAAGTTTTTGTATTCGTTAATGAGTCTTGCTAATCCCCATCAAACGGTTAAATTCTTTTACAGGATTTACTAGTTATTCAAGGGCAAACCTACCAACCTGAAGTCGTGCTCATTAACACAATGTTTGGTTTATCATCCCCATCAAATAGCTTATTTGTCCAATAGGTTTGGTTGTTTCATTGTAGTTAACACAATTTTTTTTAAATCTCAGTTATCATATCCATCAAATCCATGAAATGGTTGAGCATTTTTAAGCTCAATGATCCTAAATTAAAAGGATGATTTTTTGGTCATCCTCTTCTTACTCTAGGATGAAGGGGTTTATTCGCTTTTCCAATGCCAAGATTAAAGTGTCTAGCATTGATTCTTGGAATGCCCAAGTGGGTGAGGGTAGGATCCTTTTTGTGCTGTGGATGAACATAAGTTATGAACCCTTTCAGTTAAAGTTATAAAATTCACATACCTTTTCAGAGGCTTGGTCTACGGTTAGGGTAGCATATTTGACTATGAATAAGAGAGGGTGAGGGATAGGTTGAACTTGCTGGAAGTGTGATGTCGAAGCAACAATATGAAAACATGAAACTCAATAACCACATATTTTTTCTCATTTAATGACTCTCTTGGCTCTTGGTTTTCCTCTTCTCGATTCTTTGTTTTCTTCTCCTTCTCTTGTTTTTCTAGTTCCTTTCTTTTTGCTTCTTGCTTTGTTATGGAACTACCCATCCTCATTGTAGAACTTAGGTGATGGAAAGAAGGGGAAAGTGATCTTTTATTAGAAAGAGAAAGACTCTCAATTAAGATGGGCGAGATAATTTTGGTTTTTATTATCATTTATAATTGAATAACTTAACATAAACTACTAATCATAAATAAAGTAATGGGCGAATAATCCAAATTTAAATCAAACAAGTCTAAATTCTAGCTAATTGGTGGATGTTGTGGGATCTTAAAATTCACTCCTAGCTCTAAAAGAGTTTAATTTTGGGTCAAATTTTTTGAAGGTATATTAGATTTTAGATAATACACTACCAAGAAAAATTTTCATTGTTTTACAAAGACTTGATGGTATCATTTTAAAATTCTCATGGGTGCAAGTCCCCATGATTAGTTATCCCTCTTAACGAAGAGAGAGAACTTTCAATTAAGGCTAATTATTTATTGCTTTGTGCTTGACCCATAGGATAAGAAAAAAAAATTATTATTGTTAGCTTTGCGTAGGGGTTGAGGGAGGAGGGGTGACGACGAGCCCGATCATGTTCTCATTGTTTCGTTGTCTCTGGTTGTCATGGATCTTGGTCCATTTATTTAAAGGAGATTGTTGGCCCAACTTTACATAAAGTTTTTTTTTTAGTAGCATGGTGCTGCGTTGTTCGAGCGGATGTTGTAGATCTTAGATGGATGTTTATCTAAGAGAATAATTCCAATTCCATCTTTGCTATGGGGGCTTTGTTTTATATAAGTGCACTCCATGGTTTACTTCTTAATTTATTTGGTCCATAATTGTATTGCAGGATTTGGTCATTATCATAATTTATTGGTACAATTCTGCAACAAATCCCCTAGGTATAGGGCCTTGATTATTGCTGTACTTTTTGTGAGCACATTTTGCCACAAATGCACCCGATCAGAGGGAATAGGACAATTCTTTATAGGCGCGATATCTTTGAGAGTGATCATAAAGTTTATGTTTGGTATGATTCGACTCTCTGTTAGCCTGTTAATATTAAATTTATCATCATTCGTGAATTGTTGTAGAGAGTGAATAAAGTTGTAAAGCTTTAAATGATACACTTCTCTCGAGTGATTTTGAACTGTATGATTTTTTTGAGATATTTTTTTTTAATCTTAATTTAAGCCCAAAATGACTGCGTTGGGGTTTGGGAACATTTTGATGATAAATACTCTCTGATTGAGATTCACTGTTAACATCACTGAGTATTTTTTATTTTATACTTTCTCACTCATTGATTGGTTTACATATATAGCCATTGATTTCAAACTGCTCCAGCTTATCTTACTGTTATCTGGGTTGCATGGACATTGGTTTTACTTCTATGCTGCAAATCTGAAAGAATGAAATTCGTCACTTTTATAATCAGTGCAGAGAAATATTAATGGGATTCATTTTCATTTGGCAATGATTTTTTTTTCAGTTAATATATTACTTGATGTCATAATAGGAATCTGGTTATGCCTTAGTTCCATTTTTATGTCTTATGATGATTTGGTTGGCGAACCCTTAAGGAAGCATTGCTATAGGCATGTCAAGAAAATTTCCATCTAAAGGAAATGGATAAAATTTCCTTGAAAATTGTTGCAGTTTGTTTACTCCACAACAATGTTGAAGCACAAAGCATAATTTTATTTTTTTATTTTGTGGCTAAGTTAATCTGTTGTTTTCCCTCTCTCAGGTGGAGCAATTGCACAAGATTTTTAGGCTTTGTGGATCTCCTTCAGAGGAATACTGGAAGAAGTCAAAGCTGCCACATGCGACAATATTTAAACCACAACATCCATATAAACGCTGTATAAAAGAGACTTTTAAAGATTTTCCTCCTGCATCCTTTTCACTTATTGAAACTCTTCTGGCAATTGAACCAGCCGAACGTCAAACAGCTTCTGCTGCATTAGACAGCGAAGTGAGTATTTATATTCCAACCGCTTTCCATATTTTAAGAGTTCTGACTATCAGTTACCAAATACTAAATTTCAAACTTAAACTTGTTATATTCTTTCTCTATGGAGTTTATCATTTATGCTGTAAAATGGAAATAAAAAAAAAATAAAATTTCTCTTAAATTTATTATACATCGCCAATCAACTTATTAAAAAGTGGACAAATTGTTCTTAATAATGCACTTCTTCTATTTGTCCTTTAAAGCACCAGCACGAAATGGAAGACAGGATTTCACTGTTTAACTGTAGGTTTTGATTTGTGATTTTGCTCTTTATCCTAGAACTTCATAGTAACCAAGCTTTTTGGCTGAGCATTAAAATATTTTTATCAATGAGAGAAAGGTTATTTTTATTTCAAGAAATTGATTCAAACGATTGCTATTGATCTAAGAGGGTATATGTATAGGAATAAGCATGAAAAATTTCATGTATTTTAAGCTTGTGTGAATGTACACATAATAACCCACACGAAGAATTATTTTAGTTTTCTTGTTTTAGGTAGGATTTCTTCTTACCCATTATAGCTTGACCGGTATATTCTATTCATGCGAATTCTAGTTAATCCACGATAAATTACTCTCTACATTTTTCTCTTCTTATATGGTCTGACCTTGGCTATTCTCTCTTCTCAAATTAAAAGAGCTCAACCTACCTCTCTCTCTCTCTAGTTGTTCATCACAACACATCTCCCACTTGCCCCCTCTCTCCCTTAGTAGTCTCTTTCTACACGAGATTTAAAATGGAGTGAGTTAATTGCGAGCAAAGAGGAAGGAAGGAAGTGCCGTCAAGCATTTAAGGCATGCAAAGAAGAAGCAGGGAGTTTGTGGGTAAGGAGGAATCAATATATTGACCAAAGAAGAAGAAAACGAAAGGGCTTCAATCATGGGGGCTATATTTAAGATTTGATAAGGCACCATTCTTTATATACTTTTTCAGTTGTGAGCCGTGCTTCTCTCCATAGCATTCATTTCCCATATGTTCAAGCAAAGTTTCTCTTAATCAATTGGCATAAGGTTTGAAGGAAGGGAACTATGGTTTGTCTTCTTATTACAAGGGTCCTCCAGACCATGCAAGTAAAGAATGTATCCTGAATTTTCATTGATTGTTTCAATGTTCAAGGCTAACTTCATAGCTTACCATTGAAGCCCACAATCTCTAGTTTATAGAGTTGAATATGGAATTTATCACTATGAATCCTTTTATTCTTGATCATACTAGCATAGAGTGTCAGTTTTTGACTTGTTGTCTATGAGGTTGGAAAAGGTTAAAATAAGAATGAATCACGTTGAGCTAATTGAGGCCGTTGAATCTTAGCACGATATAAGGAGAAATTTTTTAAAGTCTATTTACAAAGCTTGTGAAGTCCTTTTTGCTGAGAAAGAATTACTGAATGCCAATGACAGATACTAACAGTAGATTACACATTTAGACTTATAATGCATAAATAAAATTCCCATCTATGCTAGTAAGCTTTCTTGAAGAAGAAAGGAGAAAGGATAGGTGATAGGTCATGCTATCTCTATATTTGATAAAAACCTGGCATGCTTATGTTGAAATTAAGGACCGAGACAACCAATTAAGAGATATCATTGCCAAATTTGTTCATCTATTGAAATTTAGTCATTAAATTTGACCCCAACAAAAGATGTATTACAAGGTAATTAGCGATATCAAAAAGGAAGAAAAATCTATCATCCAAAAGAGTAATTGAATAGGAGTTGCCATGTGCGATAAAACCCTATTATGAAAGGAGCTTAAAGTGCCACTCTTTTTGCTGATTCAAAAAGAAGAACAAGAAGTTATTGCTTCATCATTTTTTACAAATTTGAGAGATGAGACACTATCATAGAAATAAATAAGTCTAAGTAGTACAACCACAGTATGATTTTATACATCTGTAGAAGCTCCTAAAAATGAAATGATATTCAACTCCCATGAAATAAGTAGCTTTCAAAAAAGAAAAAAACCTAACATAAATTTTCTGAAAGAATAGCAAACAAATATAACAAAGTTGTATGGTTGGAGGTTGAAAAGTCGGCCTTCCCCTACATAAAGTTGTGGGAGTGAAATACTCCTAGATGTGAAACTAGAGATCCCGTAATGAGATAATAAAGTTATGCTCAATTTGACAATTCATTTGAATGTGACTTTAAAAAGAAGTATCCTAATATATTGGACATCCTATCCCGAACGGATCAAAAAGATAATATTGGTTGAAGTTCTAATGGATCAATTTTTTTGATGGAAATTGTCGGTGGTTTGTAATATTTAGATCACACCTCTTAGATCAAAGAGGATGTTACTAGGAGTTTGTAAGGGCAATCAAATCTTTAGTCAAACATTATATGTGAGGTGATCAATGCTCTAGAAGCCGGTGGACTACTTGATCAAATGTCATATTACAATAAAGATAAGTATGGATCTGAATTTTTTAAACTTGTTTGGAAAATATTTTATTTGAATTGATGTCCAACATCAATTATTTAAATTTATCATTGCTGCAATTTGCATATTTAGAGGCCCGCTTTCTCCTAAAAATACAATGAAGACTTTTCTAAAAAAATTTCCTCATCTTTTCTCTACACCTTAAGAAATCCTTCAATCTCAAATGTACTAAGGACTATAGGAGTTACAAACTACAATCCCATAACAAGGCGTGTTTATTATTATTCCTGCAACAGCTTTATGTCAGGCCTCATTACTTGTTAAAACTGTAGCAATACCTCTGGTACAATACCAGACACTCTAAGAATAAGCCACTATTTGTTTTTCTGCAAGTTGCTAATTGAACTTGCTGTTACCACTATTTTTATTTGCCTTGCTGTTGCTGCTTTGGCCCAAATTTGCTAAGGCTGGAAACAATAAGTCTAATTGATGTTGTAAACAATCCAGTTAGAGCTAAAATACATGTGGTGTTGGAAGGGAATTCTGCCGCAGTTTTTCTTTCTGAAGGCTACTAATTTATTTATTTATTTTTTTTTTTGTGTTTTGATTGCAAGGAATAGCAAGTATCTAAGGAAGAACTAAACCTATTATCCTATCTACTACTTCACAGCAAATGAAAAAAATTAGTACAATGTTTGCTGTGAACTGTAGAATAGGGCCTAAAACAGCTGTTCAACTTATATCCCACAGTGATAAGGCCAAAAAAAAAAAAAAGAGGGAATTTGCCATTATTAATGGAATGAGGTGAACTAAATAGTATTCCTAAGTAATGGCTTAGGACATTTGCAAGAGTCACCTAAAAATGAAAGGCTGCGTAAGTTCTATGAACCATAAATCAAAAGAAATTTTGAAAATCTACTAGAAACTTATTGAAAGATCAACATACAAACAAAGTGAAGTGTTATAATTAGGTGGCTAAAAAATCAGCCTTCCTCCACCTAAAGTTGTTATTTCATTGAAGGTAAAATCCTCCTGAACGAGGATTGGTAATCCAAGGGACTATTCAATCTAACTATAAGAAGCATCTTGAACAATTTTTGCATCAGATTGTGAATGAATTGAAGAGACCATCTCCATCAAATTTTCGAGTTGTCTTATTTTCTTGATAGAGATCACCAATGACAGTGATTTTTATATTATAATTGTGAAATCAAATAGGTTTAATCAAAGGGGATGTTACAAGGAGTTTTTAGGTGCAAGCAAATCAACGCTTTTACATCATTTGAAGGAAATCAAACCTCCGGAGTTTGAAATTGGATTTAAATTCCGACTGGGATAATTCCTACAAGGATTATTGTTCAGTTTGAAATTTCTTAATGATAGGATTTTTTTAATCTTTTTGTGGAGTTGGATGAGAAATGTGCTCGAGCTATATTGATGAAATTTACATATTTGAAGTATTTCTGCAGTAAATGAGCTGAAAATTTCTCTAAAAAAAAACCAATACTCGTTCTCAATTCCTCTTTGAAAATTTTCATTCCTTGAGCGCTGCTTGTATTTTTTCTGTTTGGTTCCATAGGAGTCACTTTCTACAATCTCATAAATTGCATTATTTATTCTTTTCCCACTGTAACTCAGGTCCTGAGGGTACATATCACTATCTAGAACTATGCAGAGCCACAGCTACAGTATCTTTCACTATAGCACATGTGCTAGCCTCTGTTTTTCTGTAGGCTGCTGAAATGGGTTTGCAACAGCCCTCATTTTGAGTTGTATCACTGTTACTGCTAACTGATTTGTTATAAACTTGCCAAACAAAAAAAAAAAAAGAAAGAGAGGTTGTCCATCTTCTGTATTAAGCAATCAAGCGGTACGTCAAGGGAAATCTATTGTTGTTTTATTTCCGAGGACTGCAAAACTGTTTTCTCTATCTGTTTTCTCCTGCAATTTGATTCCAAGGAGATAGCGCTTATTTCCTTAAGTAAGAATAATCCCTTTTTGTTCTTTGGTACATTGCAATAAATGAAAAAATAATAGAACTGTTTACTTTAAACAACCGAAGAGGGATGGAGAGTAACCATTCGATTGCTGTTCCACAGAGGAAAGGCCAAAACAAAAGATTAATTTGTTGCTCTTAATTGGAACTGTGGCAAGCTATGCAGTGCACATATGGTATCTCTTTGGATATTTGTTTGAGTATTTTAAAAATAAAATGCTACATAAGCGTCATAAAACAAAACAATCTTCAAAAAGAAAAAAAAAAGTTACTGGAAGCTTCCTGATAAATTAATTGGCCACCATAAGAATAGTTGATCGGCCAAACATTTAATTTTCTCTACTAGAACTTGATTCCCAATCTAGGATACACAGCAGCCCACAACTCCGCCTCCTGCTCCTCGCATAGTTGCATCACCTAATTTCCTCCAAATGCCTCCATGTCCCATTCTCGCATAGAGCTCGTGCGAATACTGCCAGTAGTTTGAACTATGTGAGGAGCTGGAGGTAAGTATTGCTTGATGGTGGATTGCTGATATGGTGATTATATCATGAAAGGATGGCTTGTCTAACCATATCCTTCAAAGTTGACTACAATGAGAAGCATCTTATATAAGTAGTGTATCATATCTTGAAGGTATCAGTGACTTCGTTATTAGAATTTTTAGGAGTCCTATTTTTTTGATGGAAATTGCTAATACTAGTGACTTTCAGGTCAAACTATTGAGTTCAAAGATGCTGACATTAGGAATTTGTATGTGCGATCAAATCATCAGCTGAACATGGTAAAGTAAAATCAAGACTAGGGAAGATGAAGCTGGTTCAATTTTATATTACAGCAGAATAAGGTTGAATTAGATTTTTCTCTTATCAAGTTTGGCTATGTTTGTATTTGAATTTAATTTCCTTAAATAATTTTTTTAAGAACCATCATTTAGTTTGAACTTATCTAAATTGTTATAGATATGTTTTTTTTCTCTTTTTGCGGAGTTGGTTTAGGAATAAAATAGGTCTATCTTTGCTGTGCATATTTAAGACCTCTATGTTTGCAGTAAATGCAATGAAAAGTTCATATCTTTCTCTCTGAAATTCGCTGAACTTAAAGTGTTATTTGGCTTCTGCTATTTGGTGTTAAAGAAAGAGCTGAATCCTATAATCCCTTTACTGGGCTTGCCTGTTATTGTTCCCACAATCGCTCAGGTCCTGCAACCTCATATTACCTACCCTTTGTTTTTCTACAAGTCGTTGAAAGGTCTTGCTACTGCCTTTGTTTTGAATTGCATCACTGTTGCTGCTACCCAAGTTGGCCTAGTTTTTCTACTGAAGTTAGTCAAAGGTCTAATGGCCAGTTAAGTAAGAGCTGAAGTTCACCTGGACTGGAGGCTACATAATTGCTTTTTCTATCTATTTTCATTACCATTTGATTCCAAGGAATACCACTTACTTTCTTCACAAAGATTTAACGACCCCTTTGAATAAAGAGTAAAATTATTTGCCGTGAACAGCAGAATAGGGGCAAAACATAGCATTTAACTGCTGCACGTCGGAGTTGAAGATAAAAAAAGGAATTTCCTGTCCATATGTTGAACTAGGCAAATAATCGAGGAAAAGTAGTCTGCATTGTGAAACAATGCTTAGTGTACGTTTAATCAATTGATATATCTATGTGGAACCTTTGGAAAATTATAAAAACCTTTATCAAATCATTCAAGCCTCTTATTTTAGATTTGCATTATAATTTTGAGAGATTGGCTATGGATCACTGCACTCGCTTCCTACAGAAATACAAACAAAGAAAATGTTTTGTCTACCCCAAGGAATGCTTTCTTTGGCAAATTCTCTAGCACCCATGTCAGTAAACTTAAGCAAAAATTCAGAAAATAATTACTCCGTGGCCTTTCTCAAGGGCATTTTTAAAAATTGAAGTTGTTTTGTAGGGTTTCAAGATTGCCTTATTTTTTCCTTTATGGTGCTTGTTTATCAATGTTAAAATGAATGGTAGTTTGGTACTTTTCTAAGTTTGATTGATGAATTATTTTGTTTGTGTGATTTCTGTTGGACAAAAATATCTTTTGTTGAAAGCTTTTTTTATTCAATCGTTTTATGGGTAAGAAAGAAAAATACTCTCTAAAATTTATGTCGGTCCATTTTTATTGTAATGACAATTGCCAAATGTAAGGGTTGTTAAGCTTTGAGATTCATTTGTTGGTGATCTGAATCTTGTTGTATGATGGCTCTGAGATTGGTGTTGGGTATGCTTTAATCTGGAGAATGAGATCTTGGCTGATGCTTTAAGATTGGTGCTTTTTTTAATGAATTTGATGGAACTTCTTTCACGCATTATAAAGAGATTTGATGGTTGAGATCTGGAATAAAATATACCAGCTTCTATAAAGAGTTAGCTCAAGGTTCTGCTATTTTATTTGAAAGACTTGAGAAAAATCCTTAGCCTTACTGACTAGGATACACTAGCAATATGATAAAATAACGAATAAAAAATCTTCTTTTCCTTGAATGTTGTAGATCCTCATTGTTTCATAACAATTGAAATATTGACTTAAATTTTGGTTTTCAAGCTATCTTATATCAATTAAGAAGTAAGTGTAGTAATGATGCTTGTTAATTATTATGCAAAGTAAAAAAATCGAACTCAGTATTGCTCCTATACTATCAAGAAAAAAACTACTTTATATTACCCGACGTTTCACAAAATGTCAAGATGACGTTTGCATCGACCATCAGCAGTCAAATCTATAAATGGAAAACTATAGTAAACATCTTGCAGCTAAACAAGCTTCTGCTGGATGACAGTCACAATTATCAGCCCTTCAAAGTGATTTTTTCTCTTTTTTTGTACCATTGGAGTATATTATACATTCATTTCTCTTTATGCTTTTTTGACCTTTTATTTTCTAATGAGCTACTTGGGATCACTTTTGTTTTTTTATCTTCTGTTTTTTATTTTGTTATGTTGACTGTTTTTAAAAACATTCAAAACACACAAAAGTTGGTCGAGTGTTTTTAAAAACAAGTTAATTTATTTTAAAATCAGAAAGTAAAAATATGTTAAACATACACTAAAGACATATTTCTTAAAAAAAAGGTAAAAACAAAAAAAAATTGATGCCAAAGACCCTTAAGTGTCATGACCCGACCCAATGCTTAGAATTAACTAATGCGGGAATAGTGGTCGGACGGTATTAACTTCTAATTATCCACATTTTGAAAACTTCAATACATATATAAGAGCCGCTAATCCACAAAGTACAATATAATCTAAAGCATCCAAAAGTAATAACATCCAAAAATAACATCTCAATCCAGTTCTGAAAAATAAATCAACATTTGAAAGAAACAACATAGAGACATTATCATCATAAAAAAATAGCTAGCAGCAGTGGCCCTCTTATGATAAACAAAGTCTCTTATATCAGACATATCAATCTATAACTTCTTCTGAAAGAAAACATTTAACTTCAATTGTAAGTAAAAGTTAGTGAATGGTTATAATATAATATGCATTAAAGTTCTTTTGCTATATTATGCTATGTATGAATGACAGAAGAAAATGTATTTCATTTCAGTAAAACTTTAAAACTATCCCTTCCCATTTCACTTTAAGCATATATCAATTTAACCTCTTTAATAGTCATCACAAGATTGCCGTCATACTCCAAGGTATCATCAAAAATGTGCTCGAAGGCACTCTCAAAATGTTTTCTAAGGAACCCTAAAAAATTTACCAGAAGGTAGCCTCAAATTGCCCCCGAAGACACATCTTTACTATTTATTTAACGTGCACGGGCACATTGCATCCCCTGTTAATACCATATGGAGGTAATCCTGTATGATTTAAACATTTAACTTTCATTTCATTTCATTTATTTCATTTTAAAGGCATTAAACATTCTTTTTCCCTTTCCCCTTTTATTTCGTTTCATTCTTAAGCTATAACTTGCATAAGAACATATGATAATTGTCTAATGCATTAAAGAAATTCATTATTTAATAAACTTTAAATTTAATGCTGAAAATAATTACTCACCTTAGCTTAGCTTGCTTGCCACACAGACTCCTTGAGCCCTGACCTTCTAGGCTTAAATGTGCTTCAACCTAAAATTGCACTTAAACATTAATGTTTTTTAAATATCAATTCCTAATTAAATTAAACTTTAATTTAAAACATACCTTATGTTTTAAAATTAACTGTCTTCTTTCTTAAATCTAAAGGATTAGCCGGCCTTATTTCTCACTTCCTAACAATAATAATGTTTAATAACATTAATTAATTTAGCTAATTATGTTATTAATTTCCTTAATAACATAAGGTTTAGTATTTACCTTATAGGCTTTGAGATCAACTCCTCCCTTGCTTGCTTCGCAAACTTCTCCTTCAAAGCTGAAGATATCTTTGTTAGGATCCTGATTCAATAAAACTTCTCATTAGTAATTATTTAATTAAACTTAAACTCACACACACATGACACACAATGTATACATAACTTTATTTATATAATAATATATTAATTAACTTATAATAAATATTAAACATACCTTTATGTATCAGCCTCTGTCCTAATCTCCCCCACCGAGCCACACGAGCTCTTTCTGCTTCCTTCAGCCCCGTCTCACCTCAACAGAGTACGCAAGTTTCAACTCCCTCCACATCGTGTCTTTTTCTACATGCGAGCACGACAAATAGGTCTTCTCCTCTGTTTCTGCTTCACAAAGCTCAACAGCCCTACCAGTCGCATGCAAGGTTTGTTGCTTCCTTGCGCTGCTCCGACTTCTCTCGCGCATTTTTGATTGCGGCTCGATCTAATTAGGCCCTCGACACCACTTCTTTCTTCGACTTCTCCTTTTTTTCTCTTGCTCGGCTCGAAAGCCCTAACAGTACGCACGATACCACAATCCTCTTCTTCCCCGCATCGAAGTTGCTCCCCTTCTCCTATGGCTTCTTCTTCTCCTTTCTCCTTGGACTTTTTCTTCCTTACTTGGCTAGGGCATGCACGAGATAACTTCGTTCTCTCTTTTGAGCATTCGTTCGATAGTTCGTATGGTGTAATACAACTCTTTAAGTCGTAACCGAATGGGTGTGCTTATCTTAGTACCTATTCAAAATTATTATTATCATTATTATTTTATTTATTTATTTGTTTATTTACTTAATATCAGTTATTACATGAAGGGATACGTTTGATACTTCCTGTGAATTCATGCAAATGCGGTATGGATATCGGATATGTGAGGAGTTGAATTTGTGACAATGCATCCTTATTTTCTTTTTCCAAGGACAAACAAGCATGTAGTTTTTATCACCCGGTATGGATGCGTGAAAAATGCAGGATATTTTGGAACCGGTCTATGCTGTTTTGGGGAAATAGTCTTCTAAGGAAGTTATCTGCCCAGTCCATTGCAAAACCTGACAATTTATGATTCTTCGAACCATTATGCGTTGATAATGATGGTTTGGGGGAATTTTACAAAGAAGTTGTCTCCATCCCCTTTCAACTATTTTAAGACTTCTCAATCCAAAACTGTCATCATCATTTTTTTTCTCTGATTATAACTTTCGAACATTTAGAATAATATACAAGCACTTTAATGTGTGGAATATTAATCATTATTTAAGCATTGCCATATTACCATTTTTATTTTGTATCATATATCCTGTATCTAAAGTTTGTTCATGTACCTGTCAAACCACTTGAAACTGATGACACTGTTACTATTAAGACCAATCGTATCATTTTTTTATGCTATATTTCATGTGATATATTTTAATATAATGGCCTTTGTTCATATCCAATTTTTGTTTAATTGTGAAACTAAAACATTTATGCCTGCTCTAGTTATATACAATGTGGGTATGTTTTGTACCCTTAATCGATGCATCTGCTTGTTAATTTTTTTCAGTTTTGGAGCTGATTATATATATATTTTCTTATATGTATTTTTGTTTTCTAGTTCTTTACAACTCCACCTTTTGCTTGTGAGCCTTCAAGTCTACCCCAGTATCCTCCCAGCAAGGAGATGGATGCTAAACTAAGGGATGAAGAAGCTAGAAGGTTTGTGATTATTCTGTCCTTGTGATATTTTCATTTTATAGTTTTTGTTCTCTTCTTGTTTTTCTCTTTAATCTTTTATGTCAATTTCTCATTAAAAATATATATTTCCAAAAAAGAAAAAAAAATTCTCCTTGTTGTTTTGTTTCAGAACATAAATTTTTTGGTTATTTTTGTTGTATTTTAGGCCTCAAAACTAGAAAGATATGATTTCTATATGTCAGAATTTGATATACGCATCCAGCTGCTTTCATCATATATTTTAGCTTCATAATGTAGTATGAACTTTTCTGTACTTCATATTTCCGTAAACGAAGAATTGCAGAAATTCTCCCTACTACTCTAGAACCATGGTGTGGGGTATTTTTCGTGTTATTTAGGCCCTAAAACTTGAAACATTTGAAACTCTTTAGTCAAATTTCGAACACAAGCTACACTCGAATGCTTGCAATTCCTTCAACTTAGTAATATATTATGCACTTTTAGTCCCATGCTTTAAATTTTAAAATGTTAATTATTATTTATCGGAACTTAAATCATGTATTTCAAAGACGGGCATCATAATAACCTTATTGCAAAGATGCTTTACTCCAACCTCGTGATGCCAATAGAGACCACTCAGCTCTTTGAAGCCCAAATTAACTAAGAGTTTGTAAATTATAATATTATAGAATAATCTAACATAAAAATTAAAATAGAGTAAACTGTCTAAATGGCCCCTGGACACTTTATAGGGGGTCATTTAAGTTCTAAACAATCAAATGTTTCCAATTTAGTCCTTTGACTTTCTAAATTTAATTTAAATTATACCATCGAATCCTTAAATCTAATTTAAAATATTCCAACAGAGGGACTATATTCGGTCGTATTTGAGGAGTTAACGATCTAAATTGAACGCATTTATATTCTGTGATTAAAGTGTCCTCATACAAATAGTCTAAGGATTATTTTGCCATTTTCTTGATAGAAGGATTTTGATGCGATTATTGTAGGCATTGGATGATTGTATTTAGTATTCTATGACTGAAAAGTTTATATTTGTATCTTGTTCCCAATTTTTTTTGTTTGCTCTGAGTGGAAATGGCTCAAGATCTTTTTAAAAAAGTTACTTTTAAGAATTTGGTTGCTACTAAATGCTTTTTAGCTGTCTTTTAAGTATTTTTATGAGATAAAAGTGGAATCTTTGCATGTATGAAAGATAAATTGAAGAAAGATTATTTTAGGCAACCCATTTTTATATATTCATTGAAGTATGTGATACCATTCCATGGGGCACCCGCATTTAATTTTTCGTTTACAGTATTTAGAAATTATAGTGGATCTTTGCATCATATTTTCTTACTGTCATTAATATTTTAGAGGCAAGGATTTTATTTTTTGTTATTAGAAGGCCATTATATTTCATGTTCTCTCTCTCTTTTGTAAAATTTCTTTCTTTCTTCAGTCTAGTCCAAGGATGTTACTTGTTTTCAGAAACAGTCCAATAAGACTTCCCTTACCAATTTACTTCTCAACTTTCTCATAGTTTGTACCTCCCTTCAATCTAGCTCAAGGAATGTAGGTAACCAACTTTTTCGACATCGAATCAGTATCATCAAATGATCCCTTTTTACCTCCTTAAATCCTCTCGAAAATCTTTTTCTTTAAATCTCTTTTAAGAAGATTCCTAATCATCTTCGTAATATCCTACAATCACCCTTGCAAATTTTTCATTCAGATCTAGATTTTAATCTTTCCATGCCAAACCCTTTATTGACTCCATATTCTAGGCACAACTTCTTCGCCTAAATAAAATCTAGTTTAAATCCCATATATATTATAATCATACATCACTGCTGCCCACTCCTTATTTATATTTATGCCTATAAAAGCCCACAACTATTGTTACTACTCATCCCCATCCCTTGACACTAATGAAACCAGGAGATTTCCCAAATCCTCATCCCCACCTCCAAATGTATCATCTAGTCCAATGCATTCCCATTCTAAATTTAGAACATTTAGGCCTCCAGGTAAGCCCTAGGAATTCTTTGTCATCATGCCTAATTCTCCATGATCATATATATATATATATATATGATTTTTTCCCCAAATTAATTCAGTTTTCAATTCCGTTTTGATGCAGAGCTCTCCTGCGATCTTCTGTCCATTTTTCAAATGAGTTTCTCCCGTGAATGTCCTCATGCTTCCTTCTTATTTTATGAATCCTGTAGCTTTTGGATCGATCAAGTCCATGAGAATTTGATCGGGTCCTCTTCTACAGCATATGTGATTGATTCCATGATCTTTTGTTTAATTACTTTCTTTAATCTTTCGTGAGGCTATGGCTCATGACATCATAATTTTTAACCTATTATTGTCGAACTTAGTCGTGTAGATTCTTCTCTTGTGCCTTTTACCAAATTTTCTAGAACTAGTTTGTGGATTATTATTTTTAGTTGGGCACGACTTCTTTGCTTCAACGATTTTTGCAAATTCTATTTAGAATCACCTCATGCGATTATAATTGGGTCTTTTTGTTGTTATTGCCTATTGTTCCTGTAATTTTTCTTTAGCTTGTTTGGATTCAACGACTAAGTCTTGTTGGAGGGTTTTTTTAGTTTTTTTTAGTAGCTCTTTTTTAGGATCTTTCTATTAGGGCAACATAGTGGAATTCCTGTTGGGCTTTATGGTTATAAACAGAGTTTTAGGCATGCATAAAACCGAGTAGTTGGTGCTTGAATAAAATTTCTAATTTCTTTTTTTGTTAGATGAAATTTAATTGAATATATTATTCCTTATATTTTATGGATTCAATTCTTTGTTCAATTCAGAGACTTGATGGGTTTTAGGAAATGTCATTTCCTTGTACAAGTGAGATGCTACTTTTTTGGTGAGTTTTTTTCTTATGCTGTTGTGTTCTTTTAATTATTATTGTTTGAGGTTTTGATTGGTGCTAATAATTAAATATGATGCAATTTTATTTTAATTAATATATGAATTTCAGGCATTTTTGTGAGTTCAATCCCTTGTTCCTGGTTATTATTTATAACATATGGCCACTGGATTTCATTTCAATTGAATTTATTATGTATTTGATTTTATTTGAACGAAGAAAATGGTTATTATGGATTAAGAATTTATGGATTGCAAATTTTTTGTGTCTGTTACATGTTTTTCCACATTACATATTAGTCCAATTTGGGGATCTTAGACCCAAGATGTTTTGTATCTGGTTTGATATTAGAGCTTATAACAAAATGATTAATTGTGTTTATATAATGGGAAGGTCTTGCAACTAAACATTATTCGTCTTGGTTGTCACGACTTTGTCCGGTGCTTAGAATTAACTAAGGCAGGAACAATGGTTGGACGATATTAACATTTCATTTTACTTTTCAAAAATCTAAGAAATTTTCAATATATGTAAAAGAGCCACTAATCTACAATGTGTAACAAAATTTTAACCATCCATAAACAACATCATAAACGAAAAGCATCTCAGACTAACATATAAAGTGTCTATAAATAGAAGTAAACAATAAAAGAAACTAAACTCATATCATAAATTAATACCTATCAGTAGTTGTGGCCCTCCTCTAGCCAAGTCTTTCCTATTGAACATATCACCTAATTTTTTTCTTCTCCTGAAAGAAAATATTAATTGCAACTGTAGGTACAACTTAGTGAGTAATAATAATATAATATGCATTAAATTCTTATGTTATACTAGACATAAATGACCAAAAGAAAATGCAGTTCATTATATTAAAATTTTAAAATTTTCCTTTTCCGTTCACTTTAAGTATTTACCAATTAAAACTCTTTAATAATCATTACAGGATTACCTTATACCCGAAGGTATCCTAAAAAATATGTCTAAAATCACCATCAAAATGTGTCCGAAGACACCCTAAAATATATACCCGAAGATATCATCAAATTGCACCCGAAGACAAACCTTTACTATTTTCTTTAATGTGCACATATACATTGCATCCCCTGCTAGTACGATCTGGGGTTAATCCCGTATGACTTAAACATTTAACTTTCATTTCATTTAAATTACATCATTTTAACGATATTATGCATTATTTTTCCCTTTTCCCATTTCCCGTATGACTTAAACATTTAACTTTCATTTCATTGCATTATTTTTCCCTTTTCCCTTTCTTTCCCTTTCTTTTTTAAGCTACAACATGCATACAAACATAATTGTCTAAAACATTAAAGAAATTCTTTATTTAATAAACTTTAAATTTAATACCTATAAGAAAATACTTATTCACCTTGACTTAGAAGAGACATCTGAAAATGCTTATTTCTTCACTTCACTTCTTTTAATTAACACCTAACTCAATTAAAAATGCATATAACTATAAGAATTACATTTAAATAAAATCTTATTTAAATATAAAAGAAGTATTAAAATGCCCACCTCTTTTAGCTAATTATGTATTCTTCAAATCCGATGGATTTATTGAATTCTTCACACCTACCAATCTAAATAAATTTAATAACATTAATTACTTTAACCAATTATGCTATATAATTCCATTAATAATATTAGATTTAACATTTACCTTACAAGTTTTCAAGTCGATCTCTTCCCTTAGCTTGCTTATTAAATCTCTCCAAAGCTGAAATCTCTATATTAGAATTATGATTAAATTTGAAATTTCATTTATACACTCTCATAATCTCACAAATTCATTAAACACTTTAATAAAACTCAACATACCTTGAAATCCTTTGATTTTATTGAATTCTTCCCCTTCCCTCACCAAGATTTCACGTCATCTCATTACTTAAAATTTTCTTAATTTATTAGTTCTATAATAACTTGTAAACTTTATAATTAATAACTTGTAATTATTTATTTATTTAGTTCTATAATAACTTGTAAACTTGATATCGCATATAATTAAACTTAAACTTTAAATAATATGCACACATTTTTACAAAAATATAACTAAATAGCGGAATAACTTGTACAACTAACTTTATTCAGTTTATTCGGCCTGCCCTACTCATGCGCGCTCAACAACAGCACATGAGCTTTATCTTCTTCTTCTCCCTCACGTGGCTCAAAAGCCCCATTCTCTTCCTTTGCGCAAGCACACAATATAAACAGCACAACAACCCTTCTTCCTCTTCGGTCTTGACTTGACCCACAACACTCACCGCCTCCTTCCTGCAGAAAATAAGCCTGAGTTCAGATACAACCTTTCAGACACCAAATATATGACTTATTGCAAAACTATGGTGTTTGAGAAATAAATAAAAACAACAAAAATTTGCATTGGAGTTTATATTTGAATCTGCTCATAAACCTGAACCTAAAGCTGAGTAAGGGTTAAAACTTGAATTTGCTGTTAAAATCTGATAATCATATTGATTTATATACTACAAATAATAAAGTATATGCCAACTGCTTGCATAAGTTAAACACGATGTTTTTTGTGGCTTATTAATATTTGGAAAAAACTTTATGGAATCAAGTAAATTTAACTTTGTTTTTTTGTGTTTTCTCCTCCTTTAATTTTATTGATATATATATATATATATAATAATAATAATAACATATATGTCAATCTTATTTTTGGTTCCTCTTTTTTTTATCTGAATATTCATAAATAAATCTTATGAAGAAAGTTAAGTTACATCAACATCTTTATGTTTTCATTGACAATGTATTGTCCAAAAAAAAAAAAAAAAACTCTATTTGTCTACTTGAATCGAAAGATACATCACTGATCATGACTAATCTTTTTATCATTTGGGTGAATATTTTTCATTGAGATTACTTGTGGGATAAAGGCTTGTTGTTGTTGTTGAGATTACTTGTGGGTGAATATTTTTTATTGAGGGTACCTGTATCAGCTAAACAGGACATTTTTGCGTGACATATTAATCTTCAAAAGAAAACTTAATGGAATAAAATAAAGTATAAAATTTTATGTTTTTTTTTTGTTTTCTCCTCATTTTAAAATTAGTTATTTTGTATTCTATGAGAAACATATAAATATCTTAAAATTATCATTGTTGGCATCATATCTTATAGGCTTGACCATTACTTATATGCATGATTTACATGAAAATATTTTCGGGAAATTTTGCTATCACCCATGAAGATTATAAGTTTATGTTAGATATTTATTGGGGATATGTGAAATTGAAATTAGGTGATAAAATAACATTCTGTTTGCATCTTGACGGATTTCCTATAGAAATCTTTTTAAATTAACTATTTGAAAATTTATCCTTATAAAATATTGCAGTAAATTATGAAGAATTCTTATAAGTTGAAAATAATAAAAAAAGTTTTGTTTATGTTTCTTATGCATGAGTTAGTTTAATGTCTTGAACTACAAATCAATGCATTGGATTCTTGTCTCTTTTCATCTTCTTTTAATTCTTCATCAATTGCATTTTTTGTCTATTGCCATAATAATTATACTAAACTTGTTTATAATTCCATTTATTTAGAAGTAAAATTGTGTCTACTATTAATGGTGGATATCATATGAATTTTGTGCATTAAAGAGATGAACTTAAACTTGATGATTTATGGATATTTCTAGAGGAAATTTTGCGTTTATATTTGAATTTACTGGAAGAATATTGACCAAACCTCTCTTTAGAGTCGAAAATTTTCACATTGGGTTGAATTGTTGGAGAATTTTCTTGAGATACTCGTAACTTCCTTGGAAATGTTTCTTGTTAATATTCTTCCTTGCGAAATTTTCATTTTGTAAGTCCTGCGACTTTTGGTTGGCCTATTCTTATATTATGTCTGTAGATTATGAGATCGTCATAAATGGTGTTATTGAGTTATCCATATGATCCAATGTAGTGATTCTATGTTTTAATGCTACTCCATTTTGTCATTGGAATGTGTAGACTTTTTTATTTGCGGCTTCTTTGTTATTCTTGCAATTGAATCTTTAAAGTTTTCTTTTTATAATTTTTTCTACTTAAGGTGATCCCGGGTGAAACTCATTCTTTCAATAATGGGTAAAGACCTTTTTGCTTCTGCTTATTTTGGAAATTATATTTAGTGTTTGCCTCTTGCAATTATGATGGGAACTTTCTATTGTTGTAATTGCAACTTCATCTGATTTTCTCGCTTTGGCGACTTTAGCAATGGAGGCTCCAATGATTCTTCATGCTTGTCTTTGCAGCTCTTTTTTAGATTCTTTCCTTTTAGATTATCAAGGGTTTTCTTTTCTTGGGATTTTAGATATAAATATAGGCCTTAGCCATGCACACATCAAACAATTGTATAGAATTTCTATTTATTTGTAGCATTCTTTCTACTTTTAGGATTCAATTCTTTGATCAAGTGATACACTCGAAGAGTTTTGCATGTGAGAGATTTGCTCTTTGATGAATTTTATTGCTTGAAGAGTTTTGAATGGGGCTATCTGATTGTGTAGGAGGGAGACTTATTTTATGGTAAATTGAAGTCACGATCCGGCTCAAAAGCTTGGAATACCAATGCGAGAATGAACGACCATACGCAGAAAACTATCTAAACATTTTCATTTCATAATTAAATCTAATTCAAAACACAAATGTCAATCTATTTCATAAAACTTTAATTTACAAATAGTTTGCTTAAATTTTAAATTTTTACAACAAACAAAAATTAAAATTGAAATGTAATACCTATCAGTTCGAGTTCCTCGACATCTGTACACATACTATGTAAGATCCATTTATTCTAAGGTGTTTTTTCTAAAAATATTAGCAGTTGAAGGTACGAGTTAAACTACTATATAGGTAAAGTATTTTTTAATTGCAATAATTCTCATCTTTAAATCTATTTTGTAAAAAATTATGAACAGTAAAAAAGGAAAAATGTAAATAAATCAATTTTCTGATTACTTTTATTTATTTCAATTACAATATCCATCATTGAAAGTGACCATTTTAAACGTACACTAAAATTATACTTTTAACATTTTTCAAATGCCACCAAAAAGGTAGACAACTATTTATATTTTCATTTTACGTGCACGGATATATTGCATTTCCTGTCAGTATCATCTGGGGGTAACTCCTCATATGCATGCACATATCAAATTTTATTTCTTTGTTTTATTTAACATATGAAAACATGAAATTCGCATTTTAAAAGTAATGAAAACATACTAAAAACAGTAAATACATTCACAATTGTTTTCATAAATAAAAAGAATTATTGTAAAATAAAAATATATTTACTCATTTGTTTGATGCAGTATGTTGCCTTTTTTCTTAGAAGTAATTAATTCTTTGACTCACCTATGAGAAAATTTTAATATCTATCAATTTAATTGTAAGTTTCTAGTTCTTATTTCTACTAGAAGCACCTTAGTTTTTCATTAGACTTGCAAATGTTGTGCATGTTTTTCAACATCTCACATTAGATTGTCACTAGAAATCTTATACATTATGATGCACAAAATCATAATACTAACTTAATCCAAAAAATTAAATTCAGCTAACTTTATTGAACGTTCATTTTAACAAAACCCATTTCGCTTAACGCCAATTTTATTGGTTAATCAAAATGTTAGACCATGAGGCATGAGCATGAAAAAAATAAGAGTTGAAGAAATTTGCTTGATCTAGTCGGCCAAATTTTCTTATTTTTGTTTTGTTTAATATTGTTAATCATTTTCAGCTTGGCACATAATTTTCAAACATTCATTTTTTTTTCAAACAAATGAGTGAATATGTTTTTATTTTGCAATATATTTTTTTTATTTATGAAAACAATTGTGAATGTATTTACTGTTTTCATTACTTTTAAAATGCGAATTTCATGTTTTCATATGTTAAATAAAACAAAGAAATAAAATTTGATATGTGCATGCATATGAGGAGTTACCCCCAGATGATACTGACAGAGGATGCAATGTATCTGTGCACGTAAAGAAATAAAGTGGAGGGTTGCGTTAGAAATAAAATTTTATTGCCGGTCCTAAGCCCGAAATTGAAAAGTGGAGGGTTGCGTTAGATGGTCGACGACCAACATAAAACTTGTCGAAAAAATCATGACATGAATCCTTTTAATCATTGTGTAAGTGTTAGAGTGTCCTATGGAAGCGACGCGCTATATAACCTGAATACAGTGAAAAGTGTTCAAGGGCCGCTACACCGCCGCTTGGGTGTAGTGGCAAATAAGCAGGGTTTCCATATTATAAATGGATGCAGGTAAAGAAGTTAGTCCATGAAACTAATGAAATTAATATTAGGATAGGATCTTACAATATTGGTACTCTCAATGGTAAACTAATGAAATTAGTTAATATTATGATTCATAGAAAGATTAATACTTTATGTATTCAATAAATTAAATGGGTTGGAAAAAAGGCTTAGGAGATTGATAACTTAGGTTTTAAACTTTGGTATTCCGGTAAGTGTCGCACTAGAAATGGTGTAGGTGTAATTATAGATAAGAGTTTGAAAGGTAATGTTGTAAAAATTAATAGAGTTGAAGATTGAATTACAGCTCTTAAGATTATCATTGATACTAAGGTTTTTAATATTATAAGTGCTTATGCTCCTCAAGTAGGTTTAGATATAGGATCTAAAGATAAATTTTGGAACGACTTAGAAGACTTAAAACAAATGATACCTCTTGAAGAAACAATTTTTATTTGAGGAGCTTTAAATGGATATGTCGGTAGAGTGGTAGAAGATTTCAGAAATATTCATGATGGTTACGATTTTGGAGTGACTAATGAAAAATGTAGAGTTATTTTAGATTTTGCTTCAGCGTATGATTTTACTTCAGCGTATTTTAGATTTTGTTTGGTCACATTAAACGTCGACCATCAGATGATCCGATTAGGATAGATGTTTTAGATTCGACTTGTGTTAAGAAAGACAGAGGTAGATCTAGGAAGACTTGGGCTTATTGTATTAAAAATGATCTTAATTTATTATAATTAAATGTAAATATGACACTAAATAGGACGCAATGGAGTGACCCTACGTAGTGGGATTAAGGCTTTGTTGTTGTTATTGTATGATTTTGTTATTACTAATACTTTATTCAAGAAAAGAGATAAACATCTTATTACTTATAGGAAGAAGAGATCGTCGATATTGTAAAGATTGTAAGGTCATCCCAAGTGAGTCATCATTGTAAGGTCATCCCAAGTGAGGATTTAAGTACCCAACATCGTTTATTAGTTCTAGATTTTAAGATGAAGAGTTGTAAAATAAAGAATACTAAGTACCCAACATGGATTAAGTTGACGTGTCATATTTTAAAATTATGGGAGAGGGTAATTGAACATAGGTTAAGACGTATTATAAAGATTTCTCATAATCAATTTGGTTTTATGCCAGAGAGGTCTACTATGGAAGCTATACATTTATTAAGAGGTTTGATGAAGAAATTTAGAGATAATAAGGAGAATATGCATGTGATTTTTATTGACTTAGAAAAAAGCTTACAATAAGATTTCAAGATATATACTTTGGAGAGTTATTGAGAAGAAATGTATTGATATGACTTATATTCAAGTCATTAATGATATGCATTAATGATATGTATACTAGAGTTATTACTTGTGCTCGAACTGAAGGAGGATTGACCAAATATTTTCCTATTTCTGTTGGATAACATCAGGGATCGACTTTAAGCACATACCTTTTTTGCTTTAGTTTTGGATTGTCTTATCGAACATTTATAGGAGGATGTACCTTGGTATATGCTTTTTGCTGATGATATACTTCTCATGGATAAGATGAGAGAAAAAATCCAGGAAAAAATTGAATTATGGAGGTCTACATTGGAGTCTAAAGGCCTTCATTTGAGTAGAACTAAAACTGAATACATGGAATGTAATTTTAGTAGTAGTGGCTCTAGTGACAGAAGTGTAACTTTGGGTGATTCAATTATTAAAAGGTGTGAACGATTTAGATATCTCGGGTCTGTTGTTCAAAGCGATGGTGATATAGATGGGGATGTTAATGGTAGAATTCAAGTTAGTTGGTTGAAGTGGAGGAATGCTCCGGGCCTTTTGTGTGATAGAAAAGTATCACTTAGACTGAAAGGAAAATTTTATAAGACGGTGGTGAGAACTGCAATGCTCTATGGCGTTGAATGTTGGCCTTTAAAAGAGAAGCAAAATATTTTGTTAAGTGTTCCCGAGATGAGAATGATTAGGTGGATGAGTGGCTTTACACTTAGAGACAAAATGCGAAATGAATATATCCGTGATTGGGTTGGTGTAGCTCCTGTGACGAACAAAATTAGAGAAAGTCATCTTAGATGGTTTGGTCACATTAAGCGTCGACCATCAGATGATCTGATTCGGAGAGTAGATGTTTTAGATTCGACTTATGTTAAGAAAGGGAGAGTAAACCTAGGAAAACTTGGGCTTATTGTATAAAAAATGATGTTAATTTATTAAAACTAAATGAAAATACGACACTAAATAGGACGCAATGGAGAAAAAGGATTCATGTAGCCGACCCCACGTAGTGGGATTAAGGCTTTGTTGTTATTGTTGTGACTAATGGCTCCAATGTTTCAACGTTCAAGAGGATCTTCTATAAGAAATTTTTATGATTCTGCGAAGGAAGGCATTTTTCTTCCCTTATTTTTTCTCAAGTGGGTGGCGTTCCCATTATCTATTCTTCTTCATGATGGATTTCTCTTAAAGATGGACTTCACTTCTTTAGCATTATAGTAAAAGACCATCTAGTTTTACAAAACCTAAGTTCTCAAAAGTAGTTCTTTAGACTCGAGGAAAGTTGTTGACAAACCAACATGCATCGTCACAAATTATGCCATATATCTTTTCATTTTATTATTTTCCATTTTTTATTTCTGTTCATGTTTATATTTGCAACATTTGTTTGTCTTTATGTTTATTGTTTTAGGTTACCATATCCTTTTCACGCTAGGTTTTTGATTTTTCCATAATAAAAATATAAGAGAATGCTTTAGTAATGTATGAAAAATTTGAAGATTTAACTCTTCCTACTTCCCTTTAGCTTCGGTTAACCCCTTCCTCTTCCCTCTTACTTTCTCTGCTCCAAGGCTTTAACTCTTCCTGAGGGCTTCATCCTCTGCTCCAAGGCTTTTGCAAGTACCATAATTCTCTATTAGTTGATTTATTATTTAAAAGCTTTCAATCAATAATTTTTCTTCTCTATACTTTTGCCATTGTCGTTATCAGTGTTGTTTCATTACTGTACATCAATTGCACGTTAATACAATATAAAATAATCAGTAAGAACATAAAATTCAAATTAATGCATATTATGTTATTAATATATAAAAAAATATATTTAATTACTTTCAATAAGAGTTTTGAATTTGAATCACTAGGCAGATATATTTTTTATGATTTTTGGCCTTTATAGACTTAGCAAATCTAATTCTTGGAAATCTCATACAATTATAAATTTTGTTGCTTTCCTGTTGGCAATTATTTGTATTCAGAACGATCTCATAAATAACTTTTGGGTCGTGCATGATATAAATAAATGCATACCTAGGTAATAAATATAAACAAATACGTAGGTTTTTATATGTAATATTTTTTTTATATAATTTATAGAGGCAAAGAAGAATGAAAATATTCATGTACATACTATATATATTGGTTAAACTTTTAGAATAAAGTAAATTTCCTTCAATAAATTTATCTTGATTAGTTTCAAAATCAATTAAAAAATTTCCTTGTTTCTTACTAAACTAAAACTTGGCGCAGATTTTGGAAAAAATATTTCCAAAGTATTTTTATTATTGAATATTCATTAAGATTGAATTAGACAAACACTAATACGATTAAAAATATACATGGCCTAACTCTGCATGTCCATATTTTATTTTAAACAATAAACATAGTATGCTTTTTATTTTTATATTATTATTATTTGAAATATTGTTTGTCATTATACTATTTTGATATATGTGCATTTAAAAATATTATTCTATTGTCATTATTCTATAAGGTTACATTCTAAGTTAACTACTCTAGTACAATAGTTTTTTGGTCTAATATTTGAATATATAATTAGCCCATATTCAAATAATTTGTTGTAAGCTGTTTTATCTAAGAAAAAATTATTTATATATTTTATTAAATAGTAAATAGTAGCAGGAGTAAGATCACATTGATGTAAAAATTAATAGTACAATAATATTTGTTTAATTATATTTGAGTGGCAAAGTAGCAATACTGAAGTTTTGAAGGAAAACTATGAAAGTGAGAATAGTAAGCATAAGCACAAGGTCATTTTATATTGTAAGTTTAGATGACAATCTATTAAACTGATTATAAATTTATCTAAATGTTAGTTTAAGTACACTTAAATGATCCGAGTATAATATATATTTAGTTTTTTTTTTTTGGGCATGTTGCATGTATAATTTTTGTATTTTTTGTTTTGAACAAAAATATATTGTTTGAGTATCAAAAATTGATAATGGTCCCATATTCTGTGAAATTATTCTTGATGATGATAATGTAGTCATTTATATGTTCTTCCTCATTTATAGAAGACAACTTTAGATGGTATTCAATGTTTGGATGAAATCTTGTTGTTTTCTAAATTTGACAATTTCAGATTTTTTGAATTATTATTTTAATATTTGGTTTTGCTTAAAGTTTTGGTTATTATATTTTAGGAATTTTGATTGTAATATAAATTTATTATGTTCTGAATCATTTAAATAGTATCATGTACATCTAAATACTTCTGAAGTAAAATAAAAAATTGATAGAAGTATATAAAATAATTTATGAATTTATTATGAGCTATATATATATATTTTGGAAAAGGCAAAATTCATTGATAAAAAAAAGAGGATACAAAGATTTTATTGAGTGGGTACAAAGATCCCACTTCAAAGATCCCACTCACAAGGATTACAAACGTATTCCCCAAAAATAAACAACTCCTAATCATGGTGGGTGTAGTCAATGGATATATCGTTTCCCCTTCCCCTAGATCTAGGGAGGGAGTCCAGCAACATACTGATATGTGAGCTTCCGCCTGAAACAATGATACTGTTATCCTGAGAGTTACTAAGATCTGACATTCCTTTCTTCTTCTCCCTAGATTTGTAAACCTGCTAATCATGTGTCAGAGGTTGTCCCGTGTGAACAATAGGTGGATCTTCGATGGAGGTAAATTGTTGATCTGACTCAGCCTGCAGCACACCTCGATCCTGACACTCCATAATAACTTTAGTACCCTCTTCTCTCGCAATAGGTAGATCCAAGACACTTCGGCTAGCATATGCTCCAACAAAATTCATAGAATTTATAATTTGAGGAAGAGCTGCTTCAACAACAGTAGACGGAAACTGCTTATAATCTGAGGAAGAGCTGCCTCAACAACAGTAGACGGAAACTGTTGGTCTGGTTGATGAGGAGTAGCCTAATGAGTCAAATGCTCATTCAACATTTCTGGAAGATTAACAGTGTCTGCTATATTTTCCTCCACATAGATGATGTTAGGACCTATCAATCTCAAATATGGTAAAACCTGAAGCATTTGACAGGGGTGTAACCAAACAGTCTACAGTGATTGCAGTAGTAGAGTCTTTATTCTGCTATAATTGGCTGCCAATACCCATTGTGGGTAGTACCAAGCCATATTTCGTCCACCTCAGTATATATATATATATATATATTTATATGGAATATTAAAGAGTACTTGGACAATCTTTATTTGCTTTTTGGTGCAAGTTGATTGAAAAAAGAAAGGGAATGCAAGTAAAATGTAATTGAAGTAAAAATAGTTAACATTTCAAAATGATTCTATGGTGAGGTATTAAAAACATGGAGATTTTCAAATATAATGAAACTCTTAATTAAGATGCCATTAGAAAATTGTGTGAGGGTCACTATTTAATGTGGGGGATAACTTTTTGTGTATTTCATCTAGCATGTTCTACGTAAGATACATTCATTAAACAATTTGTTTTGTTTTGACTTGGAACTTTAATTGTTCTTTACACCGTTAGAATTAAAGATTAATATTTAATATTGGTCGAAGCTGTGGAACGGTTTATTTTTTTAAAAAAAGTTAAAAATTATGACCGTAGTATAATGAATTCACATGCCACTTTTTAAATAGTAGCATAGATGACTTATCCCTCACATAGTGTCGGTTATATGACTGGTTCATTCATTTTGTTGAATACTGCAAGTGATGCTAATCTTGTTTCCATTATTACATATTTTCATAACTTGTATCTAGATTTTCTCTGGTTCATTTCCTTACTTTTTTCTACTAACTTGTTGCATCTTTTTCTCACCATAGTGCCACATTCACATCGTTGAAGTTAAAATTTTACAACTTTAATCTTTATTAGTTCTACTTTGTTAGCCGGTTTGCTTGGTGGATGATTTGTTCTTCAAATATATCAATTTCAATATTCTAGCTTATTTTATTGTCATAGTTTGATTTTATTTGCTGATGCTGATTTCTTAATATCATTAGATAATTATTGATAATTTAAACCTCTTACATTGCATCTGCTAGGTTAAAAGCTGGTGGTGGCAGGGCTAATGGAGATAGAACGAGGAAGCTGCACAATCGTGACAGACCCTCTAGGGCAGTTCCTGCTCCAGAGGCTAACGCTGAGGTCCAAGCAAACCTTGATGTACGATATGCTGAACTTTTATCTCCTACAGCTCTACCTTCATCTTGTTACCTCGGAACTTCACTGCTGCACATCTTATCAAGCATGCTAAGCTTCTGCTCGTCTTTTTTTGTTTTTGCATTGTACGGTCTTACTGGACATTTACAGGAGTATGTACCTTTGTGTATGTTTTTTTGCTAATAATATCGTTATTTTGGATAAGACGAGAGAAAAAGCCCAAGAAAATCTTGAATTATGGAGATCTACATTGGAGTCTAAAGGTCTTCATTTGAGTATAACTAAAACTGAATACATGGAATGTAATTTTAGTAGTAGTAGCTCTGGTGACAGAAGTGTAACTTTGAGTGATCAAATTATTAAAAGGTGTGAACGATTTAGATATCTCAGGTCTGTTGTTCAAAGCGATGGTGATATAGATGGGGATGTTAATGGTATAATTCAAGTTAGTTGGTTGAAGTGGAGGAATGCTTCGGGCCTTTTATGTGATAGAAATGTACCGCTTAGACTGAAAGGAAAATTTTATAAGACGGTGGTGAGACCTGCAATGCTCTATGGCGTTGAATATTGGCCTTTAAAAGAGAAGCATAATACTAATTTAAGTGTTGTCGAGATGAGAATGATTAGGTGGATGAGTGACTTTACACTTAAAGACAAAATGCGAAATGATTATATCCGTGATAGGATTGGTGTAGCTCCTGTGACGGACAAATTTACAGTACGTGTCTACCTTTTATTCGGGAGCTTGAAAGCTTGCAGGTCAGTGCTATCGCTTGTGTACATGTGATTGGTGGTAGCCAAAATCATCTGTATTGTGGATCTCATTATACCAGATACAGTTTGCCTTATTAAAGATGATCAGATGAACCCATCAAAGCAAATTTTCTACTATTAAAGACATGCCTAGCTGTTTGTGTACTAGGAGGCTTGATTATTGTCACATTAACTTGATTGTGTCGAGCTCCCTCTGATGGCAGTTTTGGATGAGTCAATCGAGTTGAGCACTTACAGATACTTCATCCTGGGTTAGGATTTGGAATAGAAGGAGAAAGGTTTATACGTCCAAAAAATATTTTATTCATGTTATATATTGATTTATATGGATTGATGTGCATATATTTATGAGACCATGGTATTGGAATAGGAAAGTCATTGCAAATTCACTGGAGGAGTTCCCCTAAGTTATCCTCATAAAATGTTGTGAAGCCAACATATTTTCAAACGGAAAACCCATGAATATTTGTTAATTGAGCTGCAGAACTAGGAAGTATGAAGAAGGTTGCTGAAATACCAACCTTCGGAGTTTAACAATTCAACATACGACAAATCTTGCACTGCTACTAGTTCTTATGAAAAAATTTGGCTCTAGTAGGATAGGAGACAGCGTCAGCTTGCATGAATAGGAGAAGGTGTTGAAAGACATAATCAGAGGGCAACATTAGAAGGAATAAAATCCAAGATCCAAATTCAGCTGCAGAAATTTTATGCATGTTAGTTATGTAAGAAACAAATTATAACTGATTCAACTAGTTATAAAAATTTTAATGACAATTTTAATGTTTAAATCTAAAATCCGAAGCCAGCTAATTATAATTCAAAATTTTAACTCAAAATTTTAAAGTTTAAATATAAAATCCAAAGCTTTTGTAGGGAATAGGGAAATTGGACCAAAAACTAAAGAAGTATGCTACATTTTTTGTTTTGTTGGAGAAATATGCTCGGTAATTTCATTTAGACCACAATACCCCCACTTTTGAACCACAAACTACTTTTTTAAAGTTCAACGCATCTGGCATTAGTTCAGACAAGGTTTAAACAAGGATTGAACCATATTCTAGCAAGTTGGGCTGTCAAAACGGCTCGTTGTTCGCGAAAAGCTCGTGTTCGGCTCGTTAATTTCGTTCGATAAGTTAACGAGCCG